>NC_132893.1:1739444-2021944 GCF_030463535.1 Salminus brasiliensis
ATCTGCAGATGTAGAGCACATGGAGTCGTTTTTGCACACAGAGCTTCACGGTCTATTTTCTCTTTTATTAGAAGCATGCCTCTCTCTTTGTTCAGCTCGATATATTCCGCACTGTCCTCCGTAAAGATGCGCGCTTTTCCAGATACCAGGCGTTTTACATCCAATCCCAAATCCTGTGCAATATGTCCAACTATGGATCCTTTTGCCATTTCTTCAGGAATGGAGTAACTGACCTGCCCGAGCGTGGAGTAACAAAAAAGGACGAGGAAAAACAACACGGAAGGAATCGTCGCTGAAGGCATTTTAATCAGCTACGTTTGAAAATCTCCAAAAACAAAAGACTATTTCATATAAAAAACGCCTGTATACTTATCTATGACCTGTAAATACGAAAAAAAAAAAACGTCCGCTTCCCCCCAAAAATGGACAACAGAACGAGCATTTTGTAATGCAACAGCGAATTCTAAAGCGACCCTTTTTCCTCTCTGATATTATGGGATGCAAAGGGAGGAGGGTTTAAGGGAAACAGACACAAATCAAGTGTTGACAAACAGCGGCCCTCGGAGTCAAAATGATGAACTACAATGTGAATGCTTTGATTATCAAATGTTTTCATCCTACTATACAGATTATAATAATAATAATAATAATAATAATAATAATAATAATAAAAAGAAGATAAAATAGAAGAAGAAAGAGGATAAGAAAAAGTCCAATTCAGACAATGGGAAAACACTTCATTACACCACATAAACGTGATCAGAATCCACGTTTCAAAAATTGTTAGTAACAGAAATAGGTTTTGAACCAGCCTTCATTATCTTGATAAATGATTTGAAAACCCTTTAGGTGCTGTCCAGCACACTATGCAGAAACTTACAAAGAATTCATATGAAAGACAACACATTCTCAATATAGATCATTGATCTAAAAGGTGTTGCTTTATGTGAACAGCAGCTTGACATGTAGCATAGCATGAAGACACAAAACATAGTCAGTATTAGATCCTTACCAGTTCTGGAGAATCTGCATCTTTCATCAAGCTTTTTTCTTCCATTGCGCGTTGCATAGTCTCTGTAAAACTGGGGTCCATCACTAAAACACTCTGTCCACCAAGTGTAGAATATTTACAGTCACTTTTCCTCGAGTTAGTCGTCATACAAACGTCATAATTATACATATGAGGCAGAGTTCCAGTAACTCCAGTGTCTGTGTAACCAGGTGGATAGTAAGGAATAACTGGGAGATTGGACTGATAGAAAATACGAGACTGTCTCCACCTGTAGATCTTCACTGATATTATAACAACTACACAGGTAATGAAAAGGAAAGAAACGGCAGCCAGTGCTAAAACTAAATAAAACGTCAGGTTATCGTTGTATTCTTTTCCATGTGTGAAGTCTGTGAATTCTGAAAGCACTTCAGGGAAACTGTCCGCTACAGCTACATTGATATTAACTACAGCTGAGCGAGACGGCTGTCCATTATCCTCCACAACAACAGTGAGCTTCTGTTTCACAGCATCTTTATCAGTGACCTGGCGCACAGTCCGTATCTCTCCATTTTGTGGGCCCACTTCAAACAGGGCTCTGTCTGTGGCTTTCTGTAGTTTGTAGGAGAGCCAGGCATTCTGTCCAGAGTCCACATCAACAGCCACCACTTTAGTCACAAGATAGCCAACATCTGCTGAACGAGGCACAATCTCAGCGACCAGAGAGCCACCAGTCTGTACTGGGTACAGAACCTGAGGAGAATTGTCGTTCTGATCTTGAATAGAAACAATTACTGTCACATTGCTACTAAGAGGTGGGGAACCTCCGTCTTGAGCTCTTACATGTACAAGAAACTTATTCAGCTGCTCGAAGTCAAATGAATGCATTCCAGTTACCACACCTGTGTCTGCATTAATGGAAATGTAACTAGAAGCAGGTGTGCCATTGATCTGAGTTTCTTCTAAAATATACGAGACTCTGGAATTTTGGTTGGAATCAATATCTTTAGCTGTCACTTTGCATATCGACACACCAGGAGAATTATTCTCCATGACAGTGGTGTAGTAAGTGCTTTGAGAGAAAACCGGAGCATTATCATTTACATCTGACAATTTGATATTTAACACGTTTGTAGTGGAAAGTGGTGGGCTGCCAGAGTCTACGGCAGTTACAGTAATGTTGTATTCAGAAACTGTTTCTCTGTCTAATGGTGCATCCGTTACAAGTGCATAATAGTTGGTTAGAGACGACTGTAGCCTAAATGGCACTTTTTGGTTTATACTACACGTGATTTGCCCATTTAAATCAGAATCACTATCTTTGACGTTTAACACAGCAACTGTTGTACCACTGGGAGCGTCTTCAGATATGGGACTGGACAATGACATGACATTGACAACTGGTACGTTGTCATTTGCATCAATCACTTCCACCACTACTTTACTAGAATCAGCCAAACCACCTTGGTCTTCAGCCTCAACGCCAATCTCAAACACTTTGTTTTTCTCAAAGTCTATCACCCCAACAACTGAAATTTCACCAGTGTTTTCATCCAGGCTAAACAGATCACCCATGTTTACTTTTAAATTGGAAAAGGTATAAATGATTTGCCCATTGGAGCCTGCGTCTGCATCAGTGGCATTAACGGTGGTTATGTAAGTGCCTTTAAGGGCGTTTTCAATTACTCTTGCTCTATAGATTGTCTGATTGAACACGGGTGCATTGTCATTTGCATCCAGAACCGTAACCACTACTTTAACGGTGCCAGATCTTTGTGGATTCCCCCCGTCTATTGCATTGAGAGTAAGATAGAGCTGAGGATGCAGCTCTCTGTCTAATGGCTTCTGAAGCACCATCTCAGCGTATTTAACTCCATCAGGGCGCGCATGTTGCTTTAAAACGAAGTTGTCATTCGGGGTTAAATGGTAATTTTGAAGAGCGTTGATTCCCACATCGGGATCTTCTGCGCTCCCTAACATGAAGCGAGCTCCTGTCGTCGCAGACTCGCTGATTTTAAATCTCATCTCCTCTTTGTTGAACAGCGGAGCGTGATCATTCACGTCCAGGATCTCGATGGTTACGCGATGCAGTTCGATTGGGTTTTCCAAAATAAGCTCAAATGTGAAGCTACAGGGCGTAACATCGCCGCAAATCTGTTCACGGTCCATTCTTTCACTGACAACCAAAAACCCTTTGTCTCGATCAAGCTCGACGTACTGTTTATTGTCTCCGGTTACAATACGAGCTCGACCCGCTCTGAGCCTTTTTAAATCTAACCCCAAATCCTGCGCTATGTTTCCTACTAACGATCCTTTCCTCTGCTCCTCTGGAATGGAGTATCGGATTTGTCCTCCAGTAAACGAGACAGCACAAGCAAAGAAACAGAGCAGTACTTGCCAGCTCACACGAGAAAACAACAGACATCTTGCCTTCCTGGATGCACATAATTCTCCCGTTGATATAACACCCATTGTCCAAGCTAGTCCAATCAAGAAACAAGAGAAGATCCACTAAACGCAGCGCTTTGTTAGAGGTGTTCCTTTGTAAATCCAAAAAACGATAAGCAATCATGAGATACAGCAAAGCCCTAACGACTCACTCTCCCGTCCGTCGAGTCCACTCCCCTTAAAACTGAACTGAGCTCACAGACACGTAACAAGGCGAACGTTTTCTAAGGATCAACAGCGTCACTAAGAGACCAATGTGCAGAAATGCAGCAAAGAAGAGATACAATGAAAAAATCATGGAAGGAATCATGTTAAAAAAATTGTTAACAAAGATGGCGGAAATGAATTAAATACAACCAACATTAATTTAAAAACATAACATCTACTACCAAAAATCCTTTTTCGCTGTCCACGAGAATGTAATGAAAGTCAATGGTGATATTGAAGACGTTATTAAATTGCATTCTTCTTCTTCTTCTTTTTCTTCTTCTTATTATTATATTGTTGTTGTGTATTGTTCTTATTTTTTATTATATATTATTCTGATAATATTAATACATACATATTATTATATTATAAGTACTAATCATATTAATAAATATAACTAGGCCGTAGAGCCTTATAATAATTGTTATTGGTATGGTGATAAAAATTTAGTAATAATAATCTTACCAGTTCTGTAGAATCAGCATCGTCCAAGAAACTTTTTTCGTTCATTGCGCGCTGCATAGTCTCTGTAAAACTGGGGTCCATCACCAAAACACTCTGTCCACCAAGTGTAGAATATTTACAGTCACTTTTCCTCGAGTTAGTCGTCATACAAACGTCATAATTATACATGTGAGGAAGAGTTCCAGTAACTCCGGTGTCTGTGTAACCAGGTGGATAGTACGGAATGACTGGGAGATTGGACTGATAGAAAAGTCGAGACTGTCTCCACCTGTAGATCTTCACTGATATTATAACAACTACACAGGTAATAAAAAGGAAAGAAACAGCAGCCAGTGCTAAAACTAAATAAAACGTCAGGTTGTCGTTGTATTCTTTTCCATGTGTGAGATCTGTAAATTCTGACAGCACTTCAGGGAAACTGTCCGCTACAGCTACATTGATATTAACTACTGCTGAGCGAGACGGCTGTCCATTATCCTCCACAACAACAGTGAGCTTCTGTTTCACAGCATCTTTATCAGTGACCTGGCGCACAGTCCGTATCTCTCCATTTTGTAGGCCCACTTCAAACAGAGCTCTGTCTGAGGCTTTCTGTAGTTTGTAGGAGAGCCAGGCATTCTGTCCAGAGTCAACATCAACAGCCACAACTTTAGTCACAAGATAGCCAACATCTGCTGAACGAGGCACAATCTCAGCCACCAGAGAGCCACCAGTCTGTACTGGGTACAGAACCTGAGGAGCGTTGTCGTTCTGATCTTGGATAATAAAATCTAAGGTCACATTTGTGCTGAGAGGAGGAGAACCCCCATCCTGGGCTTTCACACTAATCCTAAAATTCTTCATTTGCTCATAATCGAAAGATCGTACTGCATAGACCACCCCACTGTCAGAATTTATAGAAATGTAAGAAGACACAGCAGAGCCAGCTACTGTAGTTTCCTCCAGAAGATAAGAAACACGTGCATTCTGGTTTGAGTCAGAGTCATGAGCGTTCAGGGTGAATATGGATAAACCTGGGGAGTTGTTTTCAATTACATGAGCAGTATAAACACTCTTTTGAAATTTAGGAGGATTGTCATTGACATCAGACACTTTAAGGTTCAATGATTTCTTACTTGACAGTGAAGGAGACCCTGAATCAATCGCTGTTATAGTAATGTTGTATTCTGGAACGAGTTCACGATCAAGAGCAGCATCAGTTACAATGGTGTAATAGTTTCGCAATGATGACTGTAATTTGAATGGTGTAGGTGGGTCAATTGTGCAGCCAACCAGACCATTGTCTCCGGCATCTAGATCTTTAACATTTAGAATTGCTATAGTTGTACCAAGAGTTGCATCCTCGGCTATTGGACTTGAAAATGACATCATATTAATAGTTGGAGCATTATCATTAACATCTACTAAATCAACTATAACTTTTGCAGAGCCTCCTAAACCACCTTGATCTTTGGCTTCTATGCCTATCTCATATTTCTTTGCCTTTTCGTAATCAAGGACGCCAGACAATGTTATCACACCATTGCTTTCATCTAACTTGAAAATGTCAGCAATATTACCCTTTAAATTAGCAAAACTGTATGTTACTAGACCATATGATCCACTATCTGCATCACTTGCATTAACTGTTGTAATGTATGCTCCTTTCTGAGAATTCTCTTCTATAATGGCTCTATAAATAGACTGGTTAAAAACTGGCGCGTTATCATTTGCATCCAGGACTGTTATTTCTATTCTTACATTACCAGACCTTTGTGGAGATCCTCCATCTACTGCTGTAAGGGTAAGAGAAAGGCGAAGATTTTGCTCTCTATCCAAAATCTTCTGAAGCACCATTTCAGCGTATTTAACGCCATCAGGACGCGAGAGCTGCTTCAGAATGAAATTATCATTGGGTGAAAGAATATAATTTTGGAGAGCGTTAACACCTACGTCAGGGTCATCTGCGCTGCCAAGTAAGAAACGAGCTCCTGGCGTGGCCGATTCGCTTATTTCGAGATGAATTTCGTCGTTAGGGAATGTTGGAGAGTGATCGTTAACATCCAAAATTTCCACAGTTACATGATGGAGCTCCATAGGGTTGTCGATTATAATTTCCAGAGTGAAACTACAAGGAGTAATCTCTGCGCAAAGCTGCTCTCGATCTATCCTCTCATTCACAACCAGCGTCCCTTTGTCTGTCTTCAGCTCCGCGTATTCAGAGCTCTCTCCAGACACGATGCGAGCCCGGCCTGCTCGCATTCTTTTAGCATCCAGACCAAGATCATGAGCAATATTCCCGATAAGCGACCCTTTCCTCATTTCCTCTGGAACAGAATAACGAATCTGAGCACTGACTTTCGAACAAGCAAAAGCAGTCATAACAAGCAATACTTTCCACTGGAACACTCGATGAAAAGGCTGTGAATCAAAATGGGTGGATGAAAGCCTTCGAATTTCGCCGATCATGAGCATGTTTGCGACGCAATGGCTCCTGCAATAATTAAAAACTACATGAAAAAAAAAACAACAACCTTCAAACCGGAATAAAAGCGTGTGGATTTTGATTGACCACAAGCAATGTCTATTGTGTCGTCGATAGACATCCCCCACCGCTACCCATAGCACGAGCACCTCCTAAATAAACGTAGGCAGTGCTTAAGATCTATTTGGAACAATCATTATTCATTGATCAACAGCGGCCCTCAGAGTTGAACAAGTGGAATAACATGACATTGAATCTCTTTAATTTAGAATTAGGAATGAAAATGTTGGAATAATGTTGGAATGAAAAAAAAAAAAAAAAAAAAAAAAAAAAAAAATATATATATATATATATATATATATATATATATATATATATATATATATATAATGACATAGTATACTATTTTTACGTTTTTGAGTAGCATTCATTTAAACTCTTCATATGAATTGTAGGAAACACGCACGAGAGCTGTCCAGACGTAGAGGTGCTGAACCGCTTTTGAAGCAAAGTTGAATAACAGCTTTGGTCAGAAAACTAGTCAACATGTCTATTCCAAGGTAGCATGATTTAGCTGCTCTGAAAAAAACACAGACTATTGTGTAATAACAAACATTTAAAACATGTGCATAAAATGTATAATCTATGCATCCGTCCAAAACTCGACGTGGAAAACATGCCTGCTGCAGTTACATATTCAACCTCATAATAATGCGTAATAACACCACCGACAACAAAAAATGAAAATGAAAATAATAATAATAATAATAATAATAATAATAATAATAATAATGATAATAAATGTATTCTATGTTATTTACTATATATATATATTATTTTGTTTGTTATTATTTCATTGACTTCACCACCACTACGATTGCATTCATACCAATCAGATAATACACAAATATTTATGTTGCATAAGCATATAACCTTACCAGTTCAGGAGAATTGGCATTGTCCAACAAGTCCTTTTCCTTTATGGCGCGTTGCATAGTCTCTGTAAAACTGGGATCCACCACTAAAACACTCTGTCCACCAAGTGTAGAATATTTACAGTCACTTTTCCTCGAGTTAGTCGTCATACAAACATCATAATTATACATGTGAGGAAGAGTTCCAGTAACTCCAGTGTCCGTGTAACCGGGTGGATAGTACGGAATTACTGGGAGATTGGACTGATAGAAAAGTCGAGACTGTCTCCACCTGTAGATCTTCACTGATATTATAACAACTACACAGGTAATGAAAAGGAAGGAAACAGCAGCCAGTGCTAAAACTAAATAAAACGTCAGGTTGTCGTTGTATTCTTTTCCATGTGTGAGATCTGTAAATTCTGACAGCACTTCAGGGAAACTGTCCGCTACAGCTACATTGATATTAACTACTGCTGAGCGAGACGGCTGTCCGTTATCCTCCACAACAACAGTGAGCTTCTGTTTCACAGCATCTTTGTCAGTGACTTGCCGCACAGTCCGTAGCTCTCCATTCTGTGGACCCACTTCAAACAGAGCCCTGTCTGAGGCTTTCTGTAGTTTGTAGGAGAGCCAGGCGTTCTGTCCAGAGTCCACATCAACAGCCACAACTTTAGTCACAAGATAGCCAACATCTGCAGAACGAGGCACAATCTCAGCGACCAGAGAACCACCAGTCTGTACTGGATACAGAACCTGAGGAGCGTTGTCGTTCTGATCTTGAACCACGATCGTCACCATAACTTCAGAACTTAATGGTGGGGATCCACCATCTCGCGCCGTTACGTTAAAGGTCAAACTCTTAATTTGTTCATAATCAAACGATCTAACAGCATGTATCACTCCGCTATCTGAATTAATAGATATCAGAGAGCTCACTGGGTTACCCATTATATCACTGTCGTCTAAAAAATACGACACTCGCGCATTTGGTCCCCAGTCAGCATCACTGGCTTTAACTGTCAGCACAGTCACACCCGGCGAGTTATTTTCATTAATAAAAGCTCTGTACTGGTCAAAGTTAAAAACGGGAAGATTATCATTTACATCGGAAATCTTAACAGTTAGTGTTTTATTACTGTGTAAAGCAGGGCTTCCTTGATCGCTCACCAAAATAGTGATGTTATATTCAGCAATATTTTCTCGATCAAGAAGTTCATCAGTAATTATGGCATAGTAATCACTGTGCGATGACTCTATTGTAAAGGGCATGTCTTGTATTGAACACTGAACATTGCCATTTTTACCAGAATCTGTGTCCTCTACATTAATAACAGCTACAGTTGTACCAACTGGGGAATTTTCAGGAATTATGTTTAAAAACGACATTAACTGCAAAGTAGGAGGATTATCGTTTTCATCCACAACATCTATAATAACACTGCAGGTATCAAAAAGGTTACCTTTATCCTTAGCATTAACACTCAGTTGGTAACTATTCTCCGTTTCGTAATCCAGCTTCCCCAGCAGTGTAATTTTACCTGATTCCGAATTTACCTCAAACAGTCGTGCCATTTCTTTGCTTCCATGAGCCATAGTATAGGTGACTTCACCGTTTACACCTTTGTCTTCATCGGCAGCATTTACAGTCGCTACGACGGTCCCAGTTGGAGAATTCTCTTTTACATCTACTTTATAAACTGACTGGGCACAAACAGGAGCATTATCATTGACATCCAATACAGAAATGTGTATCTTTACGGTTCCTGATTTTTTAGGGGATCCCCCATCTGCTGCGATGAGGATCAATGTCAAATATTCAAGCTTCTCTCTGTCCAAATCGTGCAGCAAATTAATCTTAACATTCTTATTACTTTCGATTTGACTTAGCATCTCAAGTTTGAAGTTATCGTTTGGAGTAAGCGTATAGCTCTGAATACTATTAATACCAACATCCATATCTACAGCACTGTCTAAGGAAAAGCGAGTGCCAGGGGATGCATTTTCACTTATTTCTAGATTGACCGTATCTCTCGGAAATATTGGAGCATTGTCATTTATATCTTGAACTTCTACCGTTACACGATGGATCTGAATTGGGTTTTCAATGATCAGATCAAAGCTGAAGCTGCAGGGCGTCGTTTGCTTACAGAGCTCATCTCGGTCTATTTTTTCCTTTACAACCAGAGTGCCTTTGTCTCGGCTCAGTTCCACATATTGGCGACCGCCCTTTGTTACAACACGAGCTTTTCCTGAAATTAGTCTACTTAACTCAATTCCCAAATCCTTGGCAATGTTTCCAACAAAGGAGCCCTCTGGAATCTCCTCCGGGATTGAATAACGCGCTTGGGAAAAGACCATGTCCAGTCCGTAAATACAGAGGATAAAAAACACGGTCTGCCATTTTAACTGCGTTGCAGTCCTCCTACGATGGTGGGAGACGACATACCAACGCAAACAAGGTGACGGCATAGTCCAGTTGTTCTCCAAGTACATTCCAATTTTTTTTTATATATTTTTGAAATAAATATTAGGTGTCAATCGAGATGCAAAACGCTGTATGGAGATCTCTGGAAATAAGCCTTTCGTCTCCAGTGTGAAGGAGCTCCAGAAGCAGGAGGAGGGATCCTGGCCCCTTTGAACGCTGATTTAGACAACCGCAGTCCAATAGCGGCACTCAGAGTATGAATTATGAAAATGCACTCCTTAATGCAAATGGTGGAAATACTGCTTTAAAAGACACTCACGTGGAGCACGCAAATTAGATTTTTTTGGCTTTTTGGATCTTATATTCATTTTAAGAAAGTGTGAGTGTAAAGAATGAGTATTTTATTAAAAATACTTGAATTCACAGATTTAAATTTAAAAATACAAAGATTTGAATTACGGTTCCTAAATCTTTATGCTAACATATTTAGATGCAACTATGAGGAATTTGTTGAATTTCTCTTGCTGAAATAAATCTTAGTTCTTTGCAAAGGCCTCAAGAGTAAGTCTCAAGAGTAAGTCTTCTATGGATTTTTACTAGAATGTTCCATAAAGGACATTAAGAGATTCCTACACAGTTACAAACTGAAGAACCCACAAATATTCATCATGTCATACCGCAGCACAGACATAATGACAAACCATTACGTGTCTAAGAAAAAAAACAGGTACACCGCCACATGCAAATAATGCAAATGAAATGCGTAATGAGCCAAGGTCTAATTAAATATACAACAGTTTTACGAAACTCAAAATATTGATTGACACAAAATTTAGCCAATCAATACAACTCAGTGAAAGTTCCCATGCACAGGTCAATGTCAAATCAGCTAACAAACGGTTCCAACTTCAGCTAAACTCATGCTTCAACTAGTTGTTGAGTTTGTTAACAGTTTCTGACTGGTAGACAAAAATAAATAGATCGAACAAGATTGCATTGTGCTGTTACTTGAACGTACAAACTAACATACAAAAATGAATGAGCGGTGTGTAATATTTTCTTATACTAAATGTTTAACTTTAATATTTTCTCAAACCATATTAATTTTTTTTATATCCAACAATTTCTAACATTCTAAGTCCATGCATGTGAGCTGGAGTTTGGATGAGTAACTACAGAAAGCTGGAATGTTTAAAAAAAGATTCTGCCTAATATAGCTTTGCAGAGCTCACAATCACCCTCATAGATAAACAATAGTATAAAACAATTTTGCAATACAAAAGATAAATAATTTGGTTAGGAAAAAATGGTGAAGGAATAAACCTCCCCCCTTACCATTGTTGCACTTTCTGAACCATCGAGGAGGTCATTTTCTCTCATGGCGCGCTGAAGAGTTTCTGAGAAATTTTGATCCACCACTAAGACACTTTTTCCACCAAGAGTAGAATATTTACAGTCACTTTTCCTCGAGTCGGTTGTCATACAAACGTCATAATTATACATGTGAGGTAGAGTTCCAGTGACTCCAGTGTCTGTGTAACCGGGTGGATAGTATGGAATAACTGGAAGATTGGACTGATAGAAAACACGAGACTGTCTCCACCTGTAGATCTTCACTGATATTATTACAACCACACAGGTAATGAAAAGGAAAGAAACAGCAGCCAGTGCTAAAACTAAATAAAATGTCAGGTTATCGATGTTTTCTTTTCCATGTGTGAAGTCTGTAAATTCTGACAGCACTTCAGGGAAACTGTCCGCTACAGCTACATTAATATTAACTACAGCGGAGCGAGACGGCTGTCCGTTATCCTCCACAACAACAGTGAGCTTCTGTTTCACAGCATCTTTATCAGTGACTTGCCGCACAGTCCGTATCTCTCCATTCTGTGGGCCCACTTCAAACAGGGCTCTGTCTGTGGCTTTCTGTAGTTTGTAGGAGAGCCAGGCATTCTGTCCAGAGTCCACATCAACAGCCACCACTTTAGTCACAAGATAGCCAACATCTGCTGAACGAGGCACAATCTCAGCCGCTACAGAGCCACCAGTCTGTACTGGGTACAAAACCTGAGGAGCGTTGTCGTTCTGGTCTTGGATGATAATTACTAAAGTCACATTTGTGTTGAGAGGAGGAGAACCTCCATCCTGGGCTTTTACACTAATCCTAATGTTTTTCATTTGCTCATAATCAAAGGATCGTACTGCATAGACCACCCCACTGTCAGCATTTATGGAAATGTAAGAAGACACAGGGGAGCCAGCTACTGTAGTTTCCTCTAGAAGATACGAAACACGTGCATTCTGGTTTGAGTCAGAGTCATGAGCGCTCAGAGTGAATATGGATAAACCTGGGGAGTTGTTTTCAATTAGATTAGCAATATAAACACTCTTTTGAAATTTAGGAGGATTGTCATTGACATCAGACACTTTAAGGTTCAATGATTTCTTACTTGACAGTGGAGGAGACCCTGAATCAATTGCTGTTATAGTAATGTTGTATTCTGCCACACGTTCACGATCAAGACCAGCATCAGTTATTATGGTATAATAATTTCGCAAGGAAGACTGTAATTTGAAAGGTGTAGGTGGATTTAATGTGCAGTGAATAAGACCATTGTTTCCAGAATCCAGGTCTTTGACGCTAAAAATTGCAATTGTGGTGCCAAGATCAGCATCCTCAGCAACTGGGCTAGAAAATGACATTATGGTAATGGCAGGTGCATTGTCGTTTACATCAATTAAATCAACAATAATTTTGGCAGAGTCTCCTAAACCTCCCTGGTCTTTGGCTTCAATATCAAACTCATAGTTCTTTGATTTTTCATAATCAATCACGCCATTTAGTGTAATCACACCCGTTTTTTCATTTAAAGTAAAAACCTCAAAAATATTAGTTTTTGTATTTGCCAAATTGTATGAAACCAACCCATTCGTGTCGCTGTCTGCGTCACTTGCTTTAACCGTTGTAATATATGTTCCCTTTGTAGAATCTTCTGGTAGAGCTGCTCTGTACACAGATTGGTTAAAAACTGGCGCGTTATCATTTGCATCCAGGACTGTTATTTCTATTCTTACATTTCCTGATCTTTGTGGAGATCCTCCATCGACTGCTGTGAGAGTGAGAGAAAGACGATGACTTTGCTCTCTATCTAAAGGTTTCTGAAGCACCATTTCAGCGTGTTTACTTCCGCCTGGCCTCGCGTTTTGCTTGATTATAAAATGATCATTGGGCGACAGAATATAATTCTGAAGTCCATTTTCACCTACGTCAGGGTCATCTGCACTGCCGAGTATGAAACGAGCTCCTGGCGTGGCCGATTCGCTTATTTCGAGATGAATCTCATCGTTAGAAAATGTTGGAGAGTGATCATTCACGTCTAATATCTCCACCGTTACATGATGTAGCTCCACAGGGTTGTCGAGTATAATTTCCAGAGTGAAGCTACAAGGAGTAATCTCAGCGCAAAGCTGTTCTCGATCTATCCTCCCATTCACAACCAGCGTCCCTTTGTCTGTTTTCAGCTCCGCGTACTCAGCGCTCTCTCCAGACACGATGCGAGCCCGGCCTGATCGCATTCTTTTAGCATCCAGACCAAGATCGTGAGCGATATTCCCGATGAGCGACCCTTTTCTCATTTCCTCAGGAACAGAATAACGAATCTGAGCTCTGATGTTTGACAAAGCACAAACAGCCACAATAAGCAGTACTTTCCAATGGAGCACTTGATGAAAAGGACGATGACCAGAGAAGGAGACCGAAAGCTTTCGCATCTTCCTGTTTATGATCATGTTTACGAGAAAATGGTTTAAACCATAAATGAAACCTTTAAAAAACGTGGTAGCTGTAAAGGTATAAAATCAGACGATTTCTTTCATTTACTGCATGCATGTATCTAGTCTTGTCGACAGACCTCGCCCACATTTACTCACGTCATTATACTAGCCTCAAGGAATGAAGGCAGTGCTTAAAGCCCTCAGTATAATCTCAATTCATTGATCGACAGCGGCCCTCAGAGTGGAATCCATGTAATAGCATTATGGCAGTACATTAAAAAATATTACTTTCAAAAACAATACTTTTAGTTTTCCTCCTTCTAGTTCAACTACTACTATTACTATTAATACTAATAATAACAATAACAGTTATTATTATTATTATTATTATTGTTGTTGTTGTTTTATTTTTTGTTATTATTATCAGTCATAATTAGTACTAATAGCAGAAATAATCTAAAATGCAACTATGTAAATCGGCATACAAAAATATGTTGCTATATTGCACTGATTTTAAGTAATATTGACCATGGAAATGTTCCTCATGAAATGCAACAGGGTAACATTATTAGAGTACACTTATGAATAGCTAATTATTTACTCAATTGTGTTTATTTATTGTATTTAATTGTGTTATTGTGTGCTTAGCATTGTTAATAACATGACTCGAGTAACACTTTACATCAAGGCCCTTTTGGTGATTATTAATAATTCTGTAAAATGAACATATAACACCTGAGATGCAGAAAAACATTAAACTAAATCTAAATGCGGTAAAAAATAGGTAAAATAGTAGTAATTATTTACAAATATCCGCTAGAGTTGAGAGGTTTAACACTGACTAATAGAGAAGACAAAAAAGATCAGAAACCATGGGCCTTAACAGTGGACAAGAATGTGGCCTCAATATTTTCACCGTTGCACTTTGCCTGTGCCCTAACTGATTAAAAGTGATTTGTTAGGCGTAAGTGGTTTTAATAAACGAATACTCAATCATCTACAACCCTTTCTAAAAGTAGTCTTAGTAGTCTTCCTTTAAAGTGTTACTCTTGTGTTTGTTGCTGTCCAGGTGCTGATCTTCTCAAAACTGTACATATCAGGATTAATATTAAGTTTACTGCAGTTGTAAACAGTGGCAGTTACAAAAGGTAGAATTAAAGGGAATACTGGAACGTTTTTTTTTTTTTTATGGAGAACAAACACAGCAAATAATATGACCATTTGTTACAGCATCCAGGGAACAAATTCTTAAATATTACTTTTTAAATAATATTTGTAATGACTTTATACAAAATGGTACAATTAATTACAACATTACTTCAGTATAGCGGTAACAAGTTTGTCCTTACCGATTCCGGCGAATCCTGATCTCCTATGTAGTCATTTTCCTTCACTGTGCGCTGAAGAGTCTCTGCAAAGCTCGGATCCACCACTAAAACGTTCTGCCCACTAAGTGTAGAATATTTACAGTCACTTTTCCTCGAGTTAGTCGTCATACAAACGTCATAATTATACATGTGCGGAAGAGTTCCAGTAACTCCAGTGTCTGTGTAACCAGGTGGATAGTAGGGGATAACTGGGAGATTGGACTGGTAGAAAATACGAGACTGTCTCCACCTGTAGATCTTCACTGATATTATAACAACTACACAGGTAATGAAAAGGAAGGAAACAGCAGCCAGTGCTAAAACTAAATAAAACGTCAGGTTATCGTTGTATTCTTTTCCATGTGTGAAGTCTGTGAATTCTGAAAGCACTTCAGGGAAACTGTCCGCTACAGCGACATTGATATTAACTACAGCTGAGCGAGACGGCTGTCCGTTATCCTCCACAACAACAGTGAGCTTCTGTTTCACAGCATCTTTATCAGTCACCTGGCGCACAGTCCGTATCTCTCCATTCTGTGGGCCCACTTCAAATAGGGCTCTGTCTGTGGCTTTTTTTTGTAGTTTGTATGAGAGCCAGGCGTTCTGTCCAGAGTCCACATCAACAGCCACCACTTTAGTCACGAGATAGCCAACATCTGCGGAACGAGGCACAATCTCAGCCACTACAGAGCCACCAGTCTGTACTGGGTACAGAACCTGAGGAGCGTTGTCGTTCTGGTCTTGAACCGTGATCGTCACCATAACATCAGAACTTAATGGAGGAGTACCACCGTCTCTTGCCGTCACGTTAAAAGTTAAGCTCTTCATTTGTTCATAATCAAACGACCTCATTGCATGTATAACACCTGTATCTGAATTAACTGATATTAAAGAACTTACTGACGCCACTGATGCAACTTCTCGATTTTCTAAAAAATAAGATAGTCTTGCATTTGCGCCCCAATCAACATCGACAGCTGTTACAGTCAATAAAGCTACGCCTGGTGTGTTATTTTCCACAAGAAATGCTTTATATTCATTATAATCAAATTGAGGCGGATTGTCGTTCACATCTGATATTTTCACTGTGACCGTCTTGTTGTCATAACGTGCTGGCCTGCCTTGATCGACAACAACAATATTTATTGTGTATTCGGGGCAGGTCTCTCGATCTAGACTACCATCTGTAATGACTGAATAATAATCATTTAGAGATGATTCTATTTTAAAGGGTAAGTCTTGATTTATTGAGCACTGCACTTCACCGTTCTTACCTGAATCTGCATCTTCTATATTGATTACAGCTATAGTGGTTCCTGAAGGAGAATTCTCGGAAATCACATTAGAAAACGACATTAGCTGTATGGTTGGAGAGTTATCGTTTTCGTCAACCACATCTATGAAAACTTTGCACGTGTCAGAAAACCCGCCTTTGTCCATTGCCTTAATATATAACTGATAACTATTTTCCATCTCATAATCTAGCATTTTCAGCACTGTTATCGCACCGTTGTCTTGGTTAATCCCAAAAAGCTCTCTTGCTTCTTTACTAGCTTGAGCTAGGTAATAAGATATTTCTCCATATGCCCCCTTGTCAGCATCATGAGCGCGAACAGTCGTTAGAACTTTACCAACTGGTGAATTTTCGCTCACTTCAACTTTATAAATAGGCTGCGTAAACACTGGGGAATTGTCGTTTGCGTCCATTACCATGACGTGAATTCTAACAGTGCCAGATTTCTGAGGTGATCCGCCATCATTTGCAATGAGGATCAAATCATGTTCTTCTCGATCTTCTCGATCCAGCTCACGATGTAAAACCATTTCCATATATTTGCTCCCGTCAGACTGACTATTTATTTCCAGTTTAAAATTATCAGTAGGTTTGAGATTATAGCTTTGAATACTATTAACACCTACGTCTGTATCTAGGGCCCCATCTAAATGAAAGCGAGCTCCTAACAAGGCATTTTCGCTAATGTTCACGTTAACTATATCTTTTGGAAAAACCGGTGAATTGTCGTTTATGTCGTGAACTTCGACCATTACACGATGGATCTGAATTGGGTTTTCAATGATCAGATCAAAGCTGAAGCTGCAGGGCGTTGTTTGCTTACAGAGCTCCTCTCGGTCTATCCTTTCCTTCACTACCAGTGTGCCTTTGTCTCTGCTCAGTTCGACATATTGGCGACCGCCCTTTGTCACGACGCGAGCTTTTCCTGAAATCAGTCTACTTATCTCAATTCCCAAATCCTTGGCGATGTTTCCCACAAAAGAGCCCTCTGGCATCTCCTCCGGGATTGAGTATTGTGCTTGGCAAAAAACGACATCCAGTCCGTACATACAGAGAACAAAAAAGACGATCTGCCATTTTAGCTGCGTCGTAGTCTTCCAACAATGCTTCGAAACGACACACAAACACATATGATCCAGAGAGAAATCCATGTTATTGTCAAACTACATTAAAAAGGAAAACGTATTTAAAAACCCTCAGTAACCGAGTCAAATGCCGTCTGTTCATAACAGATACAATCAACGAAACAACCTCGTACCTGAAAAAACAGCAGGCAGTAGGAGGGACTATGATGAGTTTTCTGCACAAGTGTTGTCCAATAGCGACTCTTACAGTATGAAAGTAGACAATGCAGAATCACATTCCCCTCGTAAATTTTGTCTCAGGAGATTCTGAAATAGCAAGAAGAATACTCCAAAACATCTTAAAGAACATGAATGAAACTCATTGATTTGATATTTCAAAAGCTCTGATCCGAAAATCTTACAATAATTTGTAATGGGAAGTTCCTTCGTTTACTTTGTACTAAAACAAGAATTATCCAGCAAAACAGAATCAATTTAAAAGATTAATCAACAACATGTCTAAACACAGCAATAAGACTCTTATGTTTGAATACTATTTCATGATTTCAGTTCGGCATTCAACACTATCATTCCAGCCTGGAACTGAACACCTCATTGTGCAATTGGCTTTTGAACTTCTTCACCAGGACACCACAGGCAGTATGGGTAGGCAGCAACACATGCAGCACCATTACACTGAGCACCGGGGCCCCTCAGAAATGTGTGCTGAGCACCCTTCTATTCACTCTGCTGATACACAACTGCATCCTGTTGCACAGTTCCAAAATCTTCATCAAATTTGTGGACGACATAACTGTAGTAACTCTCAACAGCAACAATGATGAGATAAACTTCAGAGACAAGGAGAACCAGCTGGCGCTGTCGTGTGGACACAACAAATTCTCTGAACGTTGAAAATGCACTCCCAGCATGCTCCTCTGACCATCAACAATACTGCGGTGGAGAGAGTAAGCAGCACCAAGTTCATAGGACCGCATGTCTCAGAAGACCTGTCTTGGAGTAACAACTCAGTATCACTGCTCAACAGCAGTGAAAAGAGCCAGAGCCCCTACCCCCATCATGTGCACCTTCTGTGTGGTAAGACCCTCCAGCACATTTTGAGAACAGCTGAAGAGATCATCTGCATCTCTTTTCTCTCCATCCATGACCTACACAGCACCCGCCTCACTAGGAAAGCCCTCTGCATGGCCGGGGCCCCTACCCACCCACTACACAGCTTCTTCAGCCTGCTGCCATCAGGGAGGAGACTGCAGAGTTTCCAGGCGAGAACCAGCAGACATGAGGGACAGCTCGGTCCACCAGGCAGTCAGGATGCTCAACTCTCTTCCTGCCCAGCCACCACTTCCCCTTTTACCCCCTTAACATACAAACTTTGGATTCTGCACACATACACACAAACTCAGTACTGAACTCTGCATCATCAAGAACTGGTAAAGCAAACGTCACTTTAAAAGTTACAATTTGCACAACTATTTATAATTATATATTTATATAATATTTGCCCTAATCATACCCAGATTGTTAATCTGCTGCATATGTCACTTCAGGGACCCCTATACATATATTTTATTCAAACACTTTATAAGTACATTGCTCCATATTGCTGCACATTTACTTCTGATGACAATGTCGGGGACCTATTTATTCTATTTAATCGATTTATTGTACAAATACTTAAACTCTTATGATTAGTGTTATTTAATGTTCATTTGAATGTTTATATAACTGTTAATGTATACTTTTGCACATTACTGTACATATTACAGTTGACTTTGACTTGATTTTGAGATCGACTGTTGAAACCAAAGCAGTAAAAAAACATTTCAGCACTTTTAGGATAAACAGCATCAGTCAGAGAGAGAGAGACAGAGAGTGTGTTCATAATCACATAATACTGGGGGGGGGGGGATTCTATCCCAAAGCAATATGTTGATTTCAAGACATGAACACAATTTACAAACTATTTTAAAGGTGTGAAAGAAAATACATTATGTCAACGTTCCACATATTTCTAAGACAAATTCAAATATGCTCAATGAACACTATTTTGAAATGTATTACCAATGAAGAGTTAATGAAGAGGTATTAATCCTTTTGAACATAATGAAAATAATATGTAATTATACTATCAATAATATTTATGAAAAAAGAGCCAAAGAGCCAACCAATATCCTACCGTATCAGGAGATTCTGGATCTTCCAGGAGTTTATTTTCCTTCATGGCACGCTGCAAAGTCTCTGAAAAACTTTGGTCCACCACTAAAACACTCTGTCCACCAAGTGTAGAATATTTACAGTCACTTTTTCTTGAGTTAGTCGTCATACAAACGTCATAATTATACATGTGCGGAAGAGTTCCAGTAACTCCAGTGTCTGTGTAACCGGGTGGATAGTATGGAATAACTGGGAGATTGGACTGGTAGAAAAGACGAGACTGTCTCCACCTGTAGATCTTCACTGATATTATAACAACTACACAGGTAATGAAAAGGAAGGAAACAGCAGCCAGTGCTAAAACTAAATAAAACGTCAGGTTATCGTTGTATTCTTTTCCATGTGTAAACTCTGTGAATTCTGACAGCACTTCAGGGAAACTGTCCGCTACAGCTACATTGATATTAACTACAGCTGAGCGAGACGGCTGTCCGTTATCCTCCACAACAACAGTGAGCTTCTGTTTCACAGCATCCTTATCAGTCACCTGGCGCACAGTCCGTATCTCTCCATTCTGTGGACCCACTTCAAACAGAGCTCTGTCTGTGGCTTTCTGTAGTTTGTAGGAGAGCCAGGCATTCTGTCCAGAGTCCACATCAACAGCCACCACTTTAGTCACAAGATAGCCAACATCTGCAGAACGAGGCACAATCTCAGCCACCAGAGAGCCACCAGTCTGTACTGGATACAGAACCTGAGGAGCGTTGTCGTTTTGATCTTGAACCACAATCGTCACCATAACTTCAGAACTTAATGGAGGCGATCCACCGTCTCGTGCCGTCACATTAAATGTTAAACTTTTGCTCATAATCAAACGATCTTAAAGCATGTATCACTCCGCTATCTAAATTAATAGATATTAGAGAACTCACTGGGTTACCCATTACATCACTGTCCTCTAAAAAATATGACACTCGTGCATTTGGTCCCCAGTCAGCATCATTGGCTTTAATTGTCAGCACAGCCACACCAGGTGAATTATTTTCAGTAATAAAAGCTCTGTAATGCTCAAAGTTAAAATCGGGTGGATTATCGTTTACATCGGAAATCTTAACAGCTAGTGTTTTATTACTGTGTAAAGCAGGGCTTCCTTGATCGCTCACCAAAATAGTGATGTTATATTCAGCAACATTTTCTCGATCAAGAAGTTCATCAGTAATTAATGCATAGTAATCAGAAAGTGATGATTCTATTTTAAACGGTATGTTGTCATTTATTTTACATTGCACGACTCCGTTTTTACCAGAATCTGCGTCCTCTACGTTAACAACAGCTATGGTTGTCCCCACTGGAGAATTCTCAGCAATGGTGTTTGAAAATGACATGAGCTGTATGGTGGGAGAATTATCGTTTTCATCAAGAACATCTATCACCACTTTACATGTATTTGCAAGGCCCCCTTTGTCCATTGCTTTGACATTTAATCGAAAAGTCTTTTCTGCCTCGTAATCCAAACGATCTAACGTTGTGATAGCCCCTGTTTCTGAGTTTACTTCGAAAAGGTTCCTGGCCTCTTTACTAGCCTGAGCAATAGAATATGAGACCTGACCATTAATACCATCGTCAGGATCAGCAGCGCTTACTGCAGTTAAGACTGTACCAACTGGAGATGTTTCCCTCACATCGGCTTTATAAAGGGATTGTTCACAAACAGGGGCATTGTCGTTGCTATCTAAAACAGAAACAAAAATTTGAACGGTACCATATTTTTTAGGTGATCCTCCGTCGTATGCAGTGAGAACTAATTTTACTTCATTGCGTTCTTCTCTGTCTAGTTCATTTTGCAAAACCATTTCCACGTATTTGTTGTCCTCACCCTGATCATTTATTTCTAATTTGAAATTATCGGTGGGACTGAGGGCATAGTTCTGAATTCCGTTTACACCAACGTCCAAATCAACTGCACTATCTAATGGAAAGCGTGCCCCAGACACTGTACTTTCGCTAATTTGCATGTTAATGGTTTCTCTAGGAAACTTTGGTGCATTATCATTTATATCTTGAACCTCAACTATTACACGATGGAGCTGAATTGGGTTTTCAATAATTAGATCAAAGCTGAAGCTGCAGGGCGTTGTTTGCTTACAGAGCTCCTCTCGGTCTATCCTCTCCTTCACTACCAGAGTGCCTTTGTCCCTGCTCAGTTCGACATATTGGCGACCGCCCTTTGTCACGACGCGAGCTTTTCCTGAAATCAGTCTACTTATCTCAATTCCCAAGTCCTTGGCGATGTTTCCCACAAACGAGCCCTCCGGCATCTCCTCCGGAATTGAATACCGAGATTGGCAAAATATGTCGTCCAGTCCATAAAAACATATAATAAACAACACGATCTGCCATTTTTGCTGCGGTGTAGCCTTCCGACGATGATGAAAAACGCCACACAACGGCAAATAATCCATACCGATAGAAAAACTCTCCTCTATCGGTGGGTTTAAGTAATGTTTAAAAATAATGTATAGTAAAAATAGTAAAAAAGTAATCACAACAGACGCTCTCTGGTATTTTCTTAGCTAAAAGACGAAACACAGATGCGTCATTTAAAACATACTAGCAGTGGAGTGTAGGAGGGACTAAGGAGGTTTTCCTTGATGATTTAAAAAGTTGTGGTCCAACAGCGGCACTTAGAGTATGAATGCAGGAAATGCACAGCTACAAGACAAGCACACGGTCCTTGTGCATGGAGAACACACTTGTCAATGAAACATTTTCAACGTCATTCAGATCCAACATATGCACTCCACAAATCTGTCATTATAGAAAATATAAAGGTTATACAGTAATATTATTGAACGTATAACCTTTTTATGGAATGTGTGCTATTTTTTAAATATAGCTCTAGGAAAACAGGCAAGAAAGTTAATATAACGAAAACAAAAGCATTAAAAATACAAGCATCAAATTCCCACAAAAGTGATTTCTATGTCACTGCAGAAACGACGCCAACTAGACACATTTCAGCACTACAAAGAAGAACAGCGCCACATGGAGAAGTGGTGATGGAGTGGGAGGTACTGCAGCTCTGATAGTTCTTGGTTAATCCTACTTCTGACCATCAGGTTGATTTTAAAACACATATAAATAAACAGAGAAATTATGTTGCAAGTTTAAAAGAACAGATACCACATCATAGTAACTTCAATGTATTATTGAAAAGCCTTCAATGATGCATTATGAAGGATGGGCTGGGTATAATTCATACTGCACTCCAAAAGAAAAAGACTACGTAAACACCAATAATAAGTCTAGATAAAGCTGCAAATTAAAACATTAAATAAACCAATGTCCTACCACATCAGGAGATTCTGGATCTTCCATGAGTTCCTTTTCCTTCATGGCACGCTGCAGAGTCTCTGTGAAACTTTGGTCCACCACTAAAACACTCTGTCCACCAAGTGTAGAATATTTACAGTCACTTTTCCTCGAGTTAGTCGTCATACAGACGTCATAATTATACATGTGCGGAAGAGTTCCAGTAACCCCAGTGTCTGTGTAACCAGGTGGATAGTACGGAATAACTGGGAGATTGGACTGATAGAAAAAACGAGACTGTCTCCATCTGTAGATCTTCACTGATATTATAACAACCACACAGGTAATGAAAAGAAAAGAAACAGCAGCCAGTGCTAAAACTAAATAAAACGTCAAGTTATCGTTGTATTCTTTATCCTGTACAATATCTGTGAATTCTGACAGCACTTCAGGAAAACTGTCCGCTACAGCTACATTTATATTAACCACAGCTGAGCGAGATGGCTGTCCGTTATCCTCCACAACAACAGTGAGCTTCTGTTTCACAACATCTTTATCAGTGACCTGCCGCACAGTCCGTATCTCTCCATTCTGTGGGCTCACTTCAAACAGCGCTCTGTCTGTGGCTTTCTGTAATTTGTAGGAGAGCCAGGCATTCTGTCCAGAGTCCACATCAACAGCCACCACTTTAGTCACAAGATAGCCAACATCTGCAGAACGAGGCACAATCTCAGTCACCACAGATCCACCAGTCTGTACTGGGTAAAGAACCTGAGGAGCGTTGTCGTTCTGGTCTTGAAACACAATCGTCACCATAACTTCAGAACTTAACGGTGGGGATCCACCGTCTCGTGCCGTCACGTTGAAAGTCAAACTCTTCATTTGCTCATAATCAAACGATCTAACAGCATGTATCAATCCGCTATCTGAATTAATAGATATCAGAGAACTCACTGGGTTGCCCATTACATCACTTTCCTCTAAAAAATACGACACTCGCGCATTTGGTCCCCAGTCAGCATCAATGGCTTTGACTGCCAGCACAGCCACACCAGGTGAATTATTTTCAGTAATAAAAGCTCTGTACTGGTCAGAGGTAAAATCGGGTGGATTATCATTTACGTCGGAAATTTTAACAGTTAGTGTTTTATTACTGTGTAAAGCAGGGCTTCCTTGATCGCTCACCAAAATAGTGATGTTATATTCAGCAATGTTTTCTCGATCAAGAATTTCATCAGTAATTAATACATAATATTCAGAATATGATGATTGTATTTGAAACGGTATGTTATTATTTATTTTACACTGCACAATGCCGTTTGTACCGGAATCTGCGTCCTCTACATTAATAACAGCTACGGTGGTTCCCACTGGAGAATTCTCAGCAATGGTGTTTGAAAATGACATAAGCTGTATGGTGGGGGAATTGTCATTTTCATCAACAACGTCTATGACAACTTTACACGTATCAGCAAGAGTACCTATGTCCATTGCTGTGATATACAATGCGTAACTATTTTCTTTCTCGAAATCTAATCTTTCAAGCAATGCTATTTCTCCTGTTCCAGAATGTACCTCAAACGCATTCCTTGCCGCTTCATTAGCCTGTCCAATCGAATAAGAGACCTTCCCATTTACTCCTCCGTCAGCGTCAACAGCGTTCACTGTTGTTAAGACTGTACCAACGGGAGAATTCTCTCTAACTTCAACTTTATATAATGTCTGTTTGCAAACAGGGGCATTATCATTAACATCTAACAAAGAAATGTGAATTTCAACAGTACCGGATTTTTTAGGTGATCCTCCGTCGTAAGCATTAAGAACTAATTTTAGCTCATGGCGTTCTTCTCGATCCAGCTCATGCTGCAAAACCATTTCCACGCGTTTACTGCCATCAGCCTGGTTATTTACTTCCAATTTAAAAGGATCAGCCGGACTCAGAGCATAACTTTGAATGCCATTTACACCTACGTCCATGTCAACAGCGCTGTCTAATGGAAAGCGTGTCCCCGATGCAGTGTTCTCTATTATCTTTAAATTAACATAAGCTTTAGGAAATTTTGGTGCATTATCATTTATGTCTTGAACCTCGACTATCACACGATGAAGCTGAATTGGGTTTTCAATGATCAGATCAAAGCTGAAGCTGCAGGGCGTTGTTTGCTTACAGAGCTCCTCTCGGTCTATCCTCTCCTTCACTACCAGAGTGCCTTTGTCTCTGCTCAGTTCGACATATTGGCGACCGCCCTTTGTCACGACGCGAGCTTTCCCTGAAATCAGTCTACTGATCTCAATTCCCAAATCTTTGGCGATGTTTCCAACAAAGGAGCCCTCTGGCATCTCCTCCGCGATTGAATATCGTGCTTGGCAGAAAACGACGTCCAGTCCGTGAATAAAAAAAAATAAAAACACGACCAGCCATTTTAGCTGTGATGTAGTCCTTCGATGATATTGGAAAACGGCGAATGAGCGGACATAATCCATAAGGAAAGCCATATGAGAATCTGACGATAATTAGAAAATAAATAATTAAACAACGTTTGTAGAAAATCCAATAACTGGGTCAGTGACTGGCTGTTCATAGCAGATACAATAAATGCAACAAATCAGTACCTAAAGATGAATCAGACAGTAGGAGGGACTATGACGGTTTTCCACTGAGTTTTGGACAATTGTTATCCAACAGCGGCACTTAGAGTAAAATGCTGATAATGCAGAGAAACATTTTCTTTGCATATTAAGTGTCACAATTAAACACTAAGTAAATTCAACAATTCATACTAGAACATGCCAACATCTCCTATTGAAAGCAGCTAAAAATTATAGGCATGTTGATTAAAATAGATAGATAGATAGACAGACAGAAAGATAGATAGAAAGAAAGAAAGATAGATAAATAGACAGATAGATAGATCAAACATGATAGAGCAAAGCTATAAAAGGAATTTTACAAATTGATTAGCAACATCTTAGATTCTAAACAGAGCTAAACTGCTAAAACCAACAAAACGTAGAACATTTCAGCACTAGTGAGAAGAACAGCGTCAGCCAGAGAAGGTGAAAGAGTGCGTGTAAGAGACAGAGAGAGAGAGAGAGAGTTTTCTACTTTGGCTGACACTGATTTGAATTCATGTATCTTGCATCCACGAATCCTAAAGCATATAATTTATGACTTGTAAACAAATTAAATAAGGCATAAGATTGAATTCACCTGGAAATCACTACTGAGCTATATTTTCACAATTGCAAAGCATAATCATACATTTTTCAGATTTACTCATTATGCCAAAAAGTTCTTCAAAGCTTGCCAAAAATAACCTAATTGAATGCATCACAAAAGCATTTTTACTATATTTTTACTTTGCAAAAACTCATTTAGTATGAATAAAGAGACAATGTTTGTAATATTACAAAGAGAAGAATAATACTAAGAAGCAAGTATCAGAAATAAGAGGAGACACCTGGAACATATACCTGAAAATATGCATGCGGGATTAGACTTGAGTTAACATAAAATGAAAAACATAAATAAAAACTCCCTACCATATCTGGAGATTTTGAATCTTCCATGAGTTCATTTTCCTTCATGGCACGCTGTAGAGTCTCGGTGAAACTTTGATCCACCACTAAAACACTCTGTCCACCAAGTGTAGAATATTTACAGTCACCTTTCCTCGAGTTAGTCGTCATACAAACGTCATAACTGTACATGTGAGGCAGAGTTCCAGTAACTCCAGTGTCTGTGTAACCGGGTGGATAGTATGGAATGACTGGGAGATTGGACTGATAGAAAAAACGAGACTGTCTCCACCTGTAGATCTTCACTGATATTATAACAACCACACAGGTAATGAAAAGAAAGGAAACAGCAGCCAGTGCTAAAACTAAATAAAACGTCAGGTTATCGTTGTATTCTCTTCCGTGTGTAAAGTCTGTGAATTCTGACAGCACTTCAGGGAAACTGTCCGCTACAGCTACATTAATATTAACTACAGCTGAGCGAGACGGATGTCCGTTATCCTCCACAACAACAGTGAGTTTCTGCTTCACAACATCTTTATCAGTGACCTGGCGCACAGTCCGTATCTCTCCATTCTGTGGGCCCACTTCAAACAGAGCCCTGTCTGTGGCTTTCTGTAGTTTGTAGGAGAGCCAGGCGTTCTGTCCAGAGTCCACATCAACAGCCACCACTTTAGTCACAAGATAGCCAACATCTGCAGAACGAGGCACAATCTCAGTCACCACAGATCCACCAGTCTGTACTGGGTAAAGAACCTGAGGAGCGTTGTCGTTCTGATCTTGAACCATGATCGTCACTATAACTTCAGAACTTAATGGTGGGGATCCACCATCTCGCGCAGTCACGTTGAAGGTTAAACTCTTAATTTGTTCATAATCAAACGATCTTACAGCGTGAATCATTCCGCTATCTGAATTAATAGATATTAGAGAACTCACTGGGTTGCCCATTACATCACTTTCCTCTAAAAAATAGGACACTCGCGCATTTGGTCCCCAGTCAGCATCACTGGCTTTAACTATCAGCACAGTCACTCCTGGTGAGTTATTCTCACTAATAAAAGCTCTGTACTGGTCAGAGTTAAAAACGGGAGGATTATCGTTTACATCGGAAATCTTAACAGTTAGTGTTTTATTACGGTGTAAAGCAGGGCTTCCTTGATCGCTCACCAAAATAGTGATATTATATTCAGCGATATTTTCTCGATCAAGAAGTTCATCAGTAATTAATGCATAGTAATCAGAAAGTGATGATTCTATTTTAAACGGTATATTGTCATTTATTTTACACTGCACGACTCCGTTTTTGCCAGAATCGACGTCCTCTACATTAATAACAGCTACGGTGGTTCCCACTGGAGAATTCTCAGCAATGGTGTTTGAAAATGACATAAGCTGTAAGGTAGGATAATTATCGTTTTCATCAACAATGTCTATGATAACTTTACAAGTATCTGCAAGTCCCCCCTTGTCCATTGCCTTTATATTTAATTGGTAGTTTTTTTCTGCCTCGTAGTCCAAACGATCTAACGTTTTAACCTCTCCTGTTTTTGAGTTTATCTCAAAAAGGTTTCTAGCT
Organism: Salminus brasiliensis; assembly: GCF_030463535.1. Taxonomy (NCBI): domain Eukaryota; kingdom Metazoa; phylum Chordata; class Actinopteri; order Characiformes; family Bryconidae; genus Salminus; species Salminus brasiliensis. The sequence continues at coordinate 1,767,446 of NC_132893.1, forward strand.
TTTTCACTAGCTTGAGCAAAAGAATATGAGACATCTCCGTTCACATCTGTATCAGCATCGTTAGCGCTTACTGTCGTTAAAATTGTACCAACTGGAGAATTCTCACTCGCTTCGGCTCTATAAAGTGGCTTCTGACACACTGGTGTATTATCATTAACATCTAAAACAGAAATAAAAATTTGAACCGTACTTGATTTTTTGGGTGATCCTCCATCGTAAGCAATGAGAAGTAATTTTATCTCATTGCTTTTTTCTCGGTCAAGTTCATTCTGTAAAATCATTTCTACATGTTTGCTGCCATCATCCAGTTTATGTATTTCCAACTTAAAATTATTTGTAGGACTGAGGGCATAGTTTTGAATTCCATTGATACCAACGTCTAAATCTAGAGCACTGTCTAATGGAAAGCTTGTCCCCGATGCAGTGTTTTCACTAATTTCCAAATTAACAGAAGGTTTAGGAAATTTTGGTGCATTATCATTTATGTCTTGAACCTCAACTATTACACGATGGAGCTGAATTGGGTTTTCAATGATCAGATCAAAGCTAAAGCTGCAGGGCGTTGTTTGCCTACAAAGGTCTTCTCTGTCTATCCTCTCTTTCACTACCAGAGTGCCTTTGTCTCTGCTTAGTTCGACATATTGGCGACCACCCTTTGTAACGACGCGAGCTTTTCCTGAAATCAGTCTACTTATCTCAATTTCCAAATCCTTGGCGATGTTTCCCACATATGAGCCCTCTGGCATCTCCTCCGGTATTGAATACCTTGCTTGGCAAAATACGACGTCCAGTCCGAAAATACAGAGAATAAAAAGCACAATCTGCCATTTTAGCTGCGGTGTAGTCCTCCCATGAGTCATCGAAAAGATACACCAGCGGATATTTTCAATGTAGAAAAACATACTATTCTCTGTGAGTAATTAGAAAATAAATAAATACGGAAAGGTGTTGTAGAGAACCTAATAACCGAGTCAGATGCTGGCTTTTCATAACAGAAAAAAAATTAACAAACCTCCCACCTAAAAAAGTAGCACCCAGTAGGAGGGACTACGGCGGTTTTCTACTGAGATCTGCACAACTGCTGTCCAATAGCGACACTTAGAGTATACATTCTGACAATGTAGAGACGCGTTCCTTTTCTATATTTAGTCTCGCCATTGAAACAGTAAGCAGTAAGCAACTAGAACCCTCGAAATTATTTTACAGATGAGGAATGAAATGTAAGGCATGATATTAGTTTGCAGAATTATCATGCCTTGCATAATTGCTGCCTTGCATAATTGCTTCTGACACAAATAATAAATGTTATAAAGTTTAAAAGCTCTGATTAGAATATTGAGATAAAAATCCACTTATAAAGAATGTAAAAATGCTACCATATTATTTTCAATAAAATCAGATACATTAAAACAAAACAACAAATTAACTTTACAAGATTTTACCAGCAGCTTATTGTCTTAACAGACCTAAGTTGTTGAGACCAAAGAACCAGGAAACATTTCAGCACTATTGAAAAAAACAGCCAGAGAGCGAGAAAGAGATGCATACAACATTTGTTTACACATCTGAAATCATGCTTATAAGAGTACACATAACTACATATGAAACAATTAAATTTAGCATATGTTTCAACTAAGAAGGAAGTCGGGAATGTGACCGTTTTAACAGGACGGCAATGCAAAAATATGGAATTTATGTCACTAAACAATTATTCTAAGTCCATGTTTCCAAAAAAATTTTAAATAAAAAGACCGATGTATAAAATAAAATAACTGAAACCTACATTGAGTATCATTTGATAACACTGAGTTATCAAATGAAAAAGAAGATCCTACCATTTCTGGAGATTCTGGGTCTTCCAACAGTTCCTTTTCGTTCATGGCGCGCTGCAGCGTCTCTGTGAAACTTTGGTCCACCACTAAAACACTCTGTCCACCAAGTGTTGAATATTTACAGTCACTTTTCCTCGAGTTAGTAGTCATACAAACGTCATAATTATACATGTGAGGAAGAGTCTCAGTAACTCCAGTGTCTGTGTAACCAGGTGGATAGTATGGAATAACTGGGAGATTGGACTGGTAGAAAAGACGAGACTGTCTCCATCTGTAGATCTTCACTGATATTATAACAACTACACAGGTAATGAAAAGGAAAGAAACAGCAGCCAGTGCTAAAACTAAATAAAACGTCAGGTTGTCATTGTATTCTTTTCCATGTGTAAAGTCTGTGAAATCCGACAGCACTTCAGGGAAACTGTCCGCTACAGCTACATTTATATTAACTACTGCTGAGCGAGACGGCTGTCCGTTATCCTCCACAACAACAGTGAGCTTCTGTTTCACAGCATCTTTATCAGTGACCTGGCGCACAGTCCGTATCTCTCCATTTTGTGGGCCCACTTCAAACAGAGCCCTGTCTGTGGTTTTCTGTAGTTTGTAGGAGAGCCAGGCGTTCTGTCCAGAGTCCACATCAACAGCCACCACTTTAGTCACGAGATAGCCAACATCTGCGGAACGAGGCACAATCTCAGCCACCACAGATCCACCAGTCTGTACTGGGTACAGAACCTGAGGAGCGTTGTCGTTCTGATCTTGAACAATGATCGTCACCATAACTTCAGAACTTAATGGAGGAGACCCACCATCTCGTGCTGTCACGTTAAAGGTTAAACTTTTCATTTGTTCATAATCAAACGATCTAACAGCATGTATCACTCCGCTATCTGAATTAATAGATATCAGAGAACTTACTGGGTTACCCATTACATCACTGTCCTCTAAAAAATACGACACGCGCGCATTTGGTCCCCAGTCGGCATCGCTGGTTTTAACTGTCAACACAGCCACACCCGGCGAGTTATTCTCAATAATAAAAGCTTTGTAATGCTCAAAGTTAAAAATGGGTGGATTATCGTTTACATCTGAAATCTTAATAGTTAGTGTTTTATTACTGTGTAAAGCAGGGCTTCCTTGGTCGTTCACATAAATAGTGATGTTATATTCAGCAACATTTTCTCGATCAAGAAGTTCATCAGTAATTAATGCATAGTAATCAGAAAATGATGATTCTATTTTAAAAGGTATATTGTCATTTATTTTACACTGCACGATTCCGTTTTTACCAGAATCTGCGTCCTCTACATTAATAACAGCTATAGTAGTTCCCATTGGAGAATTCTCAGCAATCGTGTTAGAAAATGACATGAGCTGTATGGTAGGAGGATTATCGTTTTCATCAACGATGTCTATGACCACTTTGCAGGTGTCTGCAAGACCACCTTTGTCTTTTGTTTTTATATTTATAACATAACTTCTTTCATTCTCATAATCTAAGCTACGCAACGTTTTAATATCCCCTGTTTCTGCATTAATTGTAAATATATCTCTAGCCTCTTTGCTGGCTTGAGCAATAGAGTATGATATTTGGCCATTTATTCCTTCATCAGCATCAACAGCGCTTACGGTTGTTAAGACTGTACCAATTGGAGACGTCTCCACAACATCAATCTTATACTCGTCCTGCTTACACACCGGTGCATTATCATTAATATCTAGTACAGTAACATGAATTCGAACTGTGCCAGATTTTTTAGGCGATCCTCCGTCGTACGCAATTAGAACTAGGTGTAGTTCATCACGTTCCTCCCTGTCCAGCTCACGCTGCAAAATCATTTCTACGTGTTTGCTTCCATCAGTCTGACTGTTTAATTCCAATTTGAAATGGTCAGTTGGAGAAAGCGCATAGCTTTGTATGCCATTTATTCCAACGTCCTTATCTACAGCGCTGTCTAAAGGGAAGCGTGTCCCAGATATTGTATTTTCGCTAATTTCCAAACTGACGGTACTTTTTGGGAATGTTGGTGCATTATCATTTATATCTTGAACCTCAACTATTACACGATGAAGCTGAATTGGGTTTTCAATGATCAGATCAAAGCTGAAGCTGCAGGGCGTTGTTTGCTTACAGAGATCTTCACGGTCTATCCTCTCCTTCACTACCAGAGTGCCTTTGTCTCTGCTCAGTTCGACATATTGGCGACCGCCCTTCGTTACAACGCGAGCTTTCCCTGAAATCAGTCTACTTATCTCAATTCCCAAATCTTTGGCGATGTTTCCTACAAAGGACCCCTCTGGCATCTCCTCCGGGATTGAGTATCGTGCTTGGCAAACGACGACGTCCATCCCGTAGACACAAAGAAACAAACACAGAGTCTGCCATTTTAGTCGAGCAGCGATCTTTCTAGGAGTGTGTCTGCCATACCACCAGTCCAAATAGACCATCTTTAAATCTTGTTATCTTCCCAGTAGCATAAGACCTTACATGTAAAACATCCTTCGTTGAATCCAGCTAGTTTAAGAGACACTCTCATGTAAACCAAACAGGATAAGGATGTATGTGTATGCTGTGGTGGGAGGAATATCTTATTAAACCATCGCACAAAGCAATTCTAAACCGACAGCGGCGCTTAGAGTTGAAACACTGAAAAGGCAGGACAGTCAGATTTGAGTCCAACTCTAAAATTTGTGGAAGATGAAGAATTGAGTGATCTAGGAATAGTAAGCACAAATAATTAACACATAATTAACCAACTAATGCTCCAAATCACAATCCCAAACCTGGTCTTGGAGTATCTATGCAAAGTCATTTTCACAGTCTAAATACACAAGAAAGCTTTGTTAATGAACTGAATAGACTGAGCAAGTGTGCAGGGAGAGCAGGGAGAAAGGAAAAATGATAAGAATGTAAAATTAGTGTCACTTGAATACAATAGTATGCATGGCACCTCTAGTCATATGTCATGTGTCACATCCTTTACGGAGACACAATTGTGTGGATTCTAAAACCCAGTTACAATTTATATGCCTAATTTAACAACATTAAATACTTAATTCCAACAATCTTTAAAAAAAAAAATTATGTTAAATTTAATGGTAAAAAGTTAGTAACTAAAAACCTGGGTCTAACAGAATCTTAATATTAAGACATAAGGTATATGTCATTGTTTTATTTGACCAGGACACCCAAGCTTTTGCATGATTCGGTGTAATCAGTTCCATAGGCTGAGACTGCATGGTTTAAGTTTTCTTGGCAATAATAAAAATAATGATTCATTTATTAGAAATGTCTTTCTCAATCCTGGCTGCTTCACAAGAGCAATATGCTACATACACAGAAACACACAACGACAGCAGTTCAACAACAACAAGAACAAATCATTCAAAAATTATATGCAGAAAAGGGTCACTTACTGAGTAGCTAGTCTTGCTACTATCCTATGAAAGCTCCTACCCTTCTGAAAAATTCACTTTAACACTTTGAACACAGTTTTATTGGCAAGCCTACTGGTATTATTAATACTACTAGGAATAAGAACGAAAACTTTAATTCTTATCCAAGTTATAATTCTAATATGATGACACCTTCCATCAAAAGTGAAAAAAGGGGGAAAATGATCAGCTCAGGAGATTTCATGTCAGCAAAACACTGTATTCCCATTCCGATTGGTGTAATCTGCTACAGACAGCAGCAGCACTGATCCTGACCTACATTCTTACTGTATATTAAAATAAATACACTGATCTCAGATCCCATGTCAGGTTTTCATGTCTGCAGAACAGAAAACACTTCTAAACATAGCATATTGTAAATAAATTACATTTTTTATTCACATTATCTCAATCCTTGTTTTATGGGTTGTTTTATGTTTTATTGCACTCTCTGTTAGTAAACTAAGTATGCAATTTCTTTCTGGCCAGTTAAACATTCAGGCTTTTGTGATCACTTGCAGTTTTTCAATATCTTTAATAATACAGTATTTCATATTAATTGAAGTATTTAAATCTAACATATAGGTGTCTCATCATCATCATCAATGGTAACTCCTTTCAAAGACCAATGACAAATAGTCATAATTCATAGTTCATGTTGGCCTAATTTAAATTTTACTCTATACAAGCATGGTTATTGTTTACTTTATCTGATCCAGATACACCTAAATGACTTGCATAGATAAAAAAAACAACAACAACAACAGAATGCATTAAATATGTCCCTTTACACATGTGAGGTTCCTGCTTATGGAGCTGGGTTGCCATAAAATTCAAATGGGAGGTATTGTAGGGAATATGCAGAATTCAGTATGCAAACACACCAACATTCATTCATCTTGTTTAAGCTGTCAGACATGTCATTATCTTGAACTTTCCAAAAGCATATACTACTACAGACATTATTACTGTTACATACACCCCTACTATGTATGAGGTTACTAATTGTGTATTTGATCAGGCTGAGGAAGGGTGAGGCCTGTCTGACAATAATAAAAAAAAAGAAAGTGGAGCTTGACACTGTTTCAGAGTACTGAAAAAGTAGTTAGTAGTTAAATATGACAATAGTGATGGAAGATTTGTGTACCAATAGACAGAGACAGGGCAGTCTTAAAAGAATAAATAGCCATTTAGTTTCTGTTCGGACTGCACAGATCAAAGAATGAGGCCATCACCAGCATGACATGCAAAGTATTGGAGGATAATTTGTCTTACTGCTGTGTCGATCAAAGCCTTTAAAATTCTCTTAAGAATAATTCACAAATGATGATATCTGAAATCGTCATCCATCATCAACTGCATGAATATGGCACAATTAGTCATTTCTACTAACATTTTGGTTACATGCCTGCAATTCAAATGCAATCCAAGTCTTCTGTGGTGGAGCACCTTTTAGACGAAGGCATTTAATTACTGGACAAGTCATGCCAGGAACATTGAGGTGAAAAGAAAAGGGTGGTCAGAAAGGAATGAAGGAATGCATTTCATAGTTTAAATGAAATAAAGATCACATATGACAAGGTGCAAGGATTAAAGTAAATAGGTTAATGCACAAAAACGTTTAGAGGAAGGGTGAGGCCTTTTGGTTTTTGTAGTTTACATAATATAAATTCTGTTGTTGTTTTATTATTATTGTTTTGTTATTATAGTATTATTGTTGTTCCTGTTGTCTTTAAATTATGTCAAAATGCGATGGTGAATAGAACAATGCTAATGCTCCACAGCTGGAATATTTTTTTTTATATTGACTCCATTGAAAGTTAAGAAAGTTTCTACCTTCTCCTGCTGTTTTGGAGATATGACTATTTTGCATGATGGCAACAAAAATTTACTCTAAAGTCAGTGGTATGATTTCAGATTAGTAAAGTTACAAACTGAGTGTAAGTTTAAAAGTTTAAATTGGTAAACTATGCAGGCATCTGATTTTGGAGGAAGTAATGTCAAAATACATTAGCTTAAAACAAAACAGAAGGATCAAAAACAACAAAAGAGAAGTAAATGACATTGATTTCTTACCTATTAAAGGTCAGCAACAAGGGATCCAAAGAACAGTGCATGGAAGGAAAGATAAAAATAAAGTGTTAATTTATCTCATGATTTAAATAAAAAAAAAAAAGATTTTTTGTTTAAAAATACAAATACACACATATATGTGTGTGTGTGTGTGTGTGTGTGTGTGTGTGTGCAAATTGCACAAGGAATCTGCCACGTAGAAAAGAAACAGTAAAATTGAAAGCTCAAAGTAAAACACAAATAGAAAAAACAAAATCAATGTAATCATTTTGTAATCCATTACATATTTTTTAAATGATTGGAATTACACTGTTTCTAATTGTCTTTTGGATGTTATGATAAAAAACACAAATTTGAACAGCCAAGGTCAATAACAACATTCAGTAATGCCCATCTGAACAGACTAAACATTTAAGCCAGTTATTTGTAATGCAGAAAAATTAAATTTCCATACACACCATGAGTCCAAATGATTGTCAACACCCCTTATAATGAATGCCTTCAGCTACATTAAGTTGCACCCATTGGTGACACAGATGTGCACATGCACACACAGCTCTCTAGTTCCTGTAGAGAAGTACCGCCAATAGAATAGGATTCTTCAGAGCAGATAAAAATTGACACCATGCCTAATGGCAGTGTTTTCTGGAAAGATGAACAGTGCTTCACCCAATACTTCTGGGATGAGTTGGGGATGATAAGGTGGGGTGTTGATCATCCAACATCCTGACCTCAGTAACACTCTTGGTACTGAATGCAATCAATCCTCATAGCAATGTTTCAAAATGAGTAGAAAACCTTTTTTAAAACCCTTGTTTTTTGAAGAAACAGTAAACTAGCAGTGTCCCAAATGTTCTGTCCATATAGTTTATTATTATTAATTAGTTTTTCAAATGTGTTAAATATGTTTAAATATACAAATCTATAAATCAAATCTATAACATGCTAATGAAACTAAATATGAGGCCAGTGGGGTTAATTACACATGACTAAAATGTTTCCTTAGAAATCCTAAATAGTGGAACAAAATTCAGATTTTCCTGTAAACTAGGTCTTGATGATGTTGATCAAGCAGCTGTCAGTTTATGGAGGATAAGGGCAACTTTCTGCATGGATGAAAACACAGTCTATAACAGAACTAAGAATATTATGTGCTGGGTCTTAAACATAAAGCCACTATATTGTAGCTTTATTATGCAAATTTACTCATCAAAACACTGTCACTTACACTTGCACAAACACACTGATATGGACATGTCATCACTCAAGTTTAATGTGACTAATGTGATTCCATCATAACAAAGCATGTGTATGTTGCAATGGCAACTGATTGTGGTTTTGATACAGTACTTAATCTACATGTAGATAGATAGCAACACAGACAGTACACATAACTGGCAATTTCCAAAAACAATAAAGATAATAATATAAGTAATTTAGGATGAAAATGTAGGTATTAATAATAATAATAATAATAATAATAATAATAATAATAAAAACCATGGAATTTTTACTCTACTCATGAGTTCATCACTTAATCTTATATCTCATCATATTTATCACTTACATTTATGACATTTGGCTGAGGTTGTTATCTAGAGTGGCTAACATTTGCCATGATACGCTGGTAGGCAAATGAAGCATTACGAGTCTTGCTTATGTATGTCCTGGTGGGGAATCAACCCCTAGTCAAAGCATCAGTTTAGCAGATATAATAAAAGAGAACATAGACAATGGGTTCAATCCACTGCATACTACAGTACAAGCTATTACAATAAATAATCTTTGTCAAAGACATGTTAACACAAATTTTCTTTGTATCAAATTTACAACATTTTAAAAGATAAACTGCTAATTTTCAATAATCCAAATTAAGCTCCATCGACAGTGTTCAGAAGTACTCCTTTACACATCAGATGAATTCCAGTAATTTGGCATATTTGTGTGTGTTCATATAATAATTAACATATAACACAAAAATGACAGGATAAGAATTCTCACCTCATCGATTTCAGTGTTAATAACGCTTGAACCAAAGGGGTCATTCTGGCACACTTTCAGAGTGGCACTAGCAGGAAGTGTATTTTCATTGTAGGATCTGACAAACTTGAAGTCACTGGTGTGTGAGCCTGTTGTTAGATACGCGTCATAATTGTAAGAACTGCGGAGAGTTCCAGCTCCCTCAACCTCTGCATAGTTGGGAGGGAGATATGCGCTAGGAATGGCAACTGCTCCATCAAACAACAGTCTGGGCTTTCTCCTGTGGCAAAATCTCACAGCCAGGATCAGAATAATGAACGTCAGAAAAAAGGTGGAAACCGAAACAAGAGCAATGATCAAATATGATGTTAGTTTGGAGTTGTTTTCTTCAAAAGTCATGTCTTTAAGTTCTGGAACTTCAGCGAGGTTATCAGAAATAAGTAAATACACAGAACAGGTTGCAGAGAGAGGAGGCTGTCCATTATCTTTCACTGAAATAACGAGGTTCTGCTTCATGCTGTCAGATTCAATGATGTCCCGCTGTGCCCTGATCTCTCCACTATGGAGACCAATGGTGAAAAGTCCTGGATCAGTAGACTTGATAATGTAATAAGACAGCCATGAATTCTGTCCAGAGTCAGCATCCACAGCGATCACCTTGGAGACCAGAGACCCTGACAGAGCAGCTTTGGGGACCATCTCAGTCATTAAAGACTTTCCCTCTGGAGCAGGGTATAATATTTGTGGAGAGTTGTCATTCTCATCTGTTATGAACACACTCACAGTCGTGTTGCTGCTGAGTGGAGGAGAACCATTGTCTCTGGCTACAACCTGGACTTTGAAGCTTCTGAACTGTTCATAGTCAAATGACCTTACAGCATGGATCACCCCTGTGTCTGCATTTATGGATACAAATGAGGACACTGGAACACTGTTGACCTCACTGGGCATCAAAGAATACAGCACTGTGCCATTCTGTCGCCAATCTGGGTCTTTTGCAGTGACAGAACAAATGGAAGCACCTGGTTTGTTATTCTCAGCAACATATGTGCTGTAAAAATGCTCTTCAAAGACAGGTGGATTATCATTTACGTCTGATACAGATAAAAGTATATTTATAAAGGAGGATAATGGTGGAGAGCCTCCATCAGTAGCAGTAATAGTTATGTTATAGTCTACTTCCTTTTCTCTATCTAATGCACCTGTGGTTATTAAAGAAAAATAGTTTTTAATTGATGGGTTTAACTTGAAGGGAACATCTTGCTGAATGGAGCAACGAATCTTTCGATTATCTCCTGAGTCTTTATCCTGAACATTAAAAATACCCACCTCAGTGCCTATAACAGCATTCTCAGGTATGGGGTCATTTAGTGATTTTAGAACGATTTTGGGGGGATTGTCATTTACATCACTGACATCTATAACAATTTTTGCAGTAGAAGCTAAGCCAGGACCATCTTTGGCCTGTACTCTCATTTCATAATGTGTTTCCACCTCATAATCAATATGTCCATTTACCTTAATCTCACCAGTTATCTTATCAATGGAAAAAAGCTTTGCTGCTCTATCAGAAATACGACTGAACTCATAACTCACATCTCCATTCGCCCCTTCGTCAACATCTGTGGCACTCACTGTAACTACACTTGAACCCAAAGGTGCATTTTCAGGGAGCGTAACTCTGTAAACAGGCTGACTGAAAACCGGAGTATTGTCGTTAGCATCAAGCACATTAATGTGGATAACTACAGTACCAGACCTCTGTGGGCTGCCTCCATCAGTAGCTGTGAGTATTAAATTTATTTCCTTCTGCTCCTCTCGATCGAGCTCCTTCTCCAGCACTAATTCAGCATATTTACCTCGCTCTGTGTTTTCCTGAACTGAAAGACTGAAATGCTCGTTTCTTTCAAGCGAATATGATTGAACCGTGTTTTGTCCCACATCAGAGTCGTGCGCCTCGTCCAAGGGAAAACGTTTTCCTTTATCGGCAGATTCTCTGATTTCAAAAATAATCCGATCATTAGGGAACCGCGGGGCGTTGTCATTCATGTCCTCAATTTGCAGAGACACGCGATGCACTTCAAGAGGGTTTTCTAGCACGAGCTCGTAATTGAGAATGCAGCTGATTCTCGATCCACAAAGCTCCTCTCGATCCATTGTGTCCACCACGACCAAATTACCACTACTCAGGTCAACGTCGCTGTATCGTTTCGTGCTGTCTTCAGTCTCTATACGAGCCTTGCGTAAAGATAACCGTTTAACGTCGAGTCCGAGATCCTTCGCTACATTTCCAACCACAAACTGACGCTTCATCTCCTCAGCAACCGTGTAGCTCAAATCTCCACGAGCTATAGCAATGAAACTGCAGATGCATACCAGGAGAAGCAAAGTACGACATGTTAACGTCTGTCGTTCCATTCTCTCAACGTTTAGAAGTCCCAAATGACAACTAATTAGTGTAGTGTGGTAAGAAATGTCGGCTACAATAAACACAGCCTTATAGCGCAGGCATGATTCTCAATGTAATGAAGGAGGTGGAATTTAACAGGAGATGGGTGTAGAGGTGTATTTATTTTTACTTTGCTGGTGAACAGCGACCCATTGAGTATTTTTTGTACATTGCAGTTTAGAAAACACTGTAATTTTACTTTCTTAATGAAAATTAACGCCAACTTAGACGACTTGGACACTTATTGCTATATAAAGTATGACTGCTTTGGATATTTTCACCAAGTCACTTTAATGTTAGAATAAGTAATTTCTTTAACAAGTATACAATGCACATATAAGTAAATGCAGCAATATACTTTTCACATGTCTTCGTGTCACTTTCTGCTGGTGTTGATTCCAAATCTATGGCTATAGACATTGCATCTTTGCATGCTTTTTATATGTATTATTTTTTCAGTTGGTTGTAGAACTTTCTATTGCACTATGACTGTAACTTTAACTGTTGTGTTTTTTGTTTTTTTCAAATAGTTTTGTACATTAAATAGACCTTTCCATTCAGGACACTTCTTGTTCTGCATTTTTAGAACATTTAGTGTTGTCTTGATGCAGAATGATTACCTAAATCACATCACAAGCATTTCAATGTTTAAATACCCTGAAATGTGCAGATCACAAAAAATGGCTTATATTTAAGGCTAAACCAATATGTGGAGTCTCATTTTACAGGACATGCACTGTCCAGTACCATGGTGCTGAACTGACAATTAAAGCAAACAGGCAGATATTTTGAAACATTTGTTTCTCTCTCCATTGACATATGACAGTTGACTAAAAATAACAAATAATAATCAAAAAGAAATATTCACTCTTTACATTAGTTATTATTGTGATTATTTTGAATATTCACGGATATGACATAAGTGCAAGAGACAAATACATTTTAACTGCAATCTTATAATGGATTAAATGTATACTGTGCATATGAGGTGATTCTGTGTTTTGCAGTGACAAAAAACTAGAAAGCAATGGAACAAACTCTTAATGTTCATAAATATTCATTAAATTGGGCCTGTGAACCCAGTTTGTTCAGAAAATACAACTATGTCTGCAAGCTAAAACATTTTTCTACTCACCAAATATATCATGTTTAAACACAACTGACTTTTAACAATGTCCACAGAAACTAAATGTAACTCCTTAAAATGCACTTCAATTGAAGGATTTTCAGTACTGAAATGTACATATTACTCTCCAAAAGAGCCAGAGCTACTGCTAGCCCCTCTGTCCATCAAATGTCAGAACGATCTGGACCACCACTGAAGAGGAACTGCTATTTACAGCACTGATTTGGTGGTGGTAAATTGGAGAGACAAAGAGAGAGAAAGTGACAGAGGACAAATGTGATGAAAATAGTGAAACACACAATAACAAAGATGGGGTTTTTAACCCAGTGTACAGCCATGGGTTCATAAACTGACCACTGATGAAGTACTAAAGGATGACTAATGCAAACTGTGTAGCAATAGATAAACTATCATATAATACTTAACACTAACAATAAATCGTAGATTGCCTAGGCAAGCAAATCTAATAGAATAGAAAGTATGAGTAGATAGTGTTATTGTCCATAGAGCATAAGAATCTGACCATTGATGAACACGATAAAGGAAGATAGAAAACAGAAAAACATTTTATGCAGGAAAACAAGATGTGCAACAATCTGTAAATGAAAATTAATCAAATGCAGCTATATGGCAAGAGGGACTGGTAAATTATACAAAGAGTGAAGAAACTAATTAGGCACACATACATATGTGCCTAATAAAGGACTATCTTATCTTATCTTATCTTATCTTACAAGCTGATGAGAGGGTGCATATAAGTTATTCAGTTGCCAAAGAGTTTAGAAAGAAAAACAATTACAAAGCTCTTACGTTCAATTCAATACAAAATATGTATCACTCTAAAATCAGTGAACTATCTATAATAATCAAAATACATGTTAACTATATTTCTCTTACCTCATCTGTATCTTCTTTATTGTTAAATGAAATCATGCTCGCATTTAAAGCTTCAGTTTGGCAAAGTTTCAATGTGCCACCAGCAGGCAGTGTGTTGTCATTGTAGGATCTGACAAACTTGAAGTCACTGGTGTGTGAGCCTGTTGTTAGATATGCGTCAAAATTGTAAGAACTGCGGAGAGTTCCAGCTCCCTCAACTTCCGCATAGTTGGGAGGGAGGTATGTGCTGGGAATGGCGACTGCTCCATCAAACAACAGTCTGGGCTTTCTCCTGTGGCAAAATCTCACAGCCAGGATCAGGATAATGAACGTCAGAAAAAAGGTGGAAACTGAAACAAGTGCGATGATCAAATATGATGTTAGTTTGGAGTTGCTCTCTTCAAAAGTCATGTCCTTAAGTTCTGGAACTTCTGCAAGGTTATCAGAAATAAGTAAATACACAGAACAGGTTGCAGAGAGAGGAGGCTGTCCATTATCTTTCACTGAAATAATGAGGTTCTGCTTCATGCTGTCAGATTCAGTGACATCCCGCTGCGCCCTGATCTCTCCACTGTGGAGACCAATGGTGAAAAGGCCTAAATCAGTAGACTTGATAATGTAATAAGACAGCCATGAATTCTGTCCAGAGTCAGCATCCACAGCGATCACCTTGGAGACCAGAGACCCTGACAGAGCAGCTTTGGGGACCATCTCAGTCATTAAAGACTTTCCCTCTGGAGCAGGGTATAATATTTGTGGAGAGTTATCATTCTCATCTGTTATGAACACACTCACAGTCGTGTTGCTGCTGAGTGGAGGAGAACCATTGTCTCTGGCTACAACCTGGACTTTGAAGCTTCTGAACTGTTCATAGTCAAATGACCTTACAGCATGGATCACTCCTGTGTCTGCATTTATGGATACAAATGAGGACACTGGAACACTGTTGACCTCACTGGGCATCAAAGAATACAGCACTGTGCCATTCTGTCGCCAATCTGGGTCTTTTGCAGTGACAGAACAAATGGAAGCACCTGGTTTGTTATTCTCAGCAACATATGTGCTGTAAAAATGCTCTTCAAAGACAGGTGGATTATCATTTACGTCTGATACAGATAAAAGTATATTTATAAAGGAGGATAATGGTGGAGAGCCTCCATCAGTAGCAGTAATAGTTATGTTATAGTCTACTTCCTTTTCTCTATCTAATGCACCTGTGGTTATTAAAGAAAAATAGTTTTTAATTGATGGGTTTAACTTGAAGGGAACATCTTGCTGAATGGAGCAACGAATCTTTCGATTATCTCCTGAGTCTTTATCCTGAACATTAAAAATACCCACCTCAGTGCCTATAACAGCATTCTCAGGTATGGGGTCATTTAGTGATTTTAGAACGATTTTGGGGGGATTGTCATTTACATCACTGACATCTATAACAATTTTTGCAGTAGATGCTAAGCCAGGACCATCTTTGGCCTGTACTCTCATTTCATAATGTGTTTCCACCTCATAATCAATATGTCCATTTACCTTAATCTCACCAGTTATCTTATCAATGAAAAAAAGCTTTGCTGCTCTGTCAGAAATACGACTGAACTCATAACTCACATCTCCATTCGCCCCTTCGTCAACATCTGTGGCACTCACTGTAACTACACTTGAACCCAAAGGTGCATTTTCAGGGAGCGTAACTCTGTAAACAGGCTGACTGAAAACCGGAGTATTGTCGTTAGCATCAAGCACATTAATGTGGATAACTACAGTACCAGACCTCTGTGGGCTGCCTCCATCAGTAGCTGTGAGTATTAAATTTATTTCCTTCTGCTCCTCTCGATCGAGCTCCTTCTCCAGCACTAATTCAGCGTATTTACCTCGCTCTGTGTTTTCCTGAACTGAAAGACTGAAATGCTCGTTTCTTTGAAGCGAATATGATTGAACCGTGTTTTGTCCCACATCAGAGTCGTGCGCCTCGTCCAAGGGAAAACGTTCTCCCTTATCCGCAGATTCTGTGATTTCAAAAATAATCCGATCATTAGGGAACCGCGGGGCGTTGTCATTCATGTCCTCAATTTGCAGAGACACGCGATGCACTTCAAGAGGGTTTTCTAGCACAAGCTCGTAATTGAGAATGCAGCTGATTCTCGATCCACAAAGCTCCTCTCGATCCATTGTGTCCACCACGACCAAATTACCACTACTCAGGTCAACGTCGCTGTATCGTTTCGTGCTGTCTTCAGTCTCTATGCGAGCCTTGCGTAAAGATAACCGTTTAACGTCGAGTCCGAGATCCTTCGCTACATTTCCAATCACAAACTGACGCTTCATCTCCTCAGCAACCGTGTAGCTCAAATCCCCACCAGCCATAGCAATGAAACTGCAGATGCATACCAGGAGAAGCAAAGTACGACATGTTAACGTCTGTCGTTCCATTCTCTCAACGTTTAGAAGTCCCAAATGACAACTAATTAGTGTAGTGTGGTAAGAAATGTCGGCTACAATAAACACAGCCTTATAGCGCAGGCATGATTCTCAATGTAATGAAGGAGGTGGAATTTAACAGGAGATGGGTGTAGAGGTGTATTTATTTTTACTTTGCTGGTGAACAGCGACCCATTGAGTATTTTTTGTACATTGCAGTTTAGAAAACACTGTAATTTTACTTTCTTAATGAAAATTAACGCCAACTTAGACGACTTGGACACTTATTGCTATATAAAGTATGACTGCTTTGGATATTTTCACCAAGTCACTTTAATGTTAGAATAAGTAATTTCTTTAACAAGTATACAATGCACATATAAGTAAATGCAGCAATATACTTTTCACATGTCTTCGTGTCACTTTCTGCTGGTGTTGATTCCAAATCTATGGCTATAGACATTGCATCTTTGCATGCTTTTTATATGTATTATTTTTTCAGTTGGTTGTAGAACTTTCTATTGCACTATGACTGTAACTTTAACTATTGTGTTTTTTGTTTTTTTTCAAATAGTTTTGTACATTAAATAGACCTTTCCATTCAGGACACTTCTTGTTCTGCATTTTTAGAACATTTAGTGTTGTCTTGATGCAGAATGATTACCTAAATCACATCACAAGCATTTCAATGTTTAAATACCCTGAAATGTGCAGATCACAAAAAAATGGCTTATATTTAAGGCTAAACCAATATGTGGAGTCTCATTTTACAGGACATGCACTGTCCAGTACCATGGTGCTGAACTGACAATTAAAGCAAACAGGCAGATATTTTGAAACATTTGTTTCTCTCTCCATTGACATATGACAGTTGACTAAAAAGAACAAATAATAATCAAAAAGAAATATTCACTCTTTACATTAGTTATTATTGTGATTATTTTGAATATTCACGGATATGACATAAGTGCAAGAGACAAATACATTTTAACTGCAATCTTATAATGGATTAAATGTATACTGTGCATATGAGGTGATTCTGTGTTTTGCAGTGACAAAAAACTAGAAAGCAATGGAACAAACTCTTAATGTTCATAAATATTCATTAAATTGGGCCTGTGAACCCAGTTTGTTCAGAAAATACAACTATGTCTGCAAGCTAAAACATTTTTCTACCCACCAAATATATCATGTTTAAACACAACTGACTTTTAACAACGTCCACAGAAACTAAATGTAACTACTTAAAATGCACTTCAATTGAAGGATTTTCTGTACTGAAATGTACATATTACTCTCCAAAAGAGCCAGAGCTACTGCTAGCCCCTCTGTCCATCAAATGTCAGAACGATCTGGACCACCACTGAAGAGGAACTGCTATTTACAGCACTGATTTGGTGGTGGTATATTGGAGAGACAAAGAGAGAGAAAGTGACAGAGGACAAATGTGATGAAAATAGTGAAACACACAATAACAAAGATGGGGTTTTTAACCCAGTGTACAGCCATGGGTTCATAAACTGACCACTGATGAAGTACTAAAGGATGACTAATGCAAACTGTGTAGCAATAGATAAGCTATCATATAATACTTAACACTAACAATAAATCGTAGATTGCCTAGGCAAGCAAATCTAATAGAAAAGAAAGTATGAGTAGATAGTGTTATTGTCCATAGAGCGTAAAAATCTGACCATTGATGAACACGATAAAGGAAGATAGAAAACAGAAAAACATTTTAAGCAGGAAAAAAAGATGTGCAACAATCTGTAAATGAAAATTAATCAAATGCAGCTATATGGCAAGAGGGACTGGTAAATTATACAAAGAGTGAAGAAACTAATTAGGCACACATACAAGCTGATGAGAGGATGCATATAAGTTTTTCAGTTGCCAAAGTGTTTAGAAAGAAAAACAATTACAAAGCTCTTACATTCAATTCAATACAAAATATGTATCAGTCTAAAATCAGTGAACTATCTATAATAATCAAAATACATGTTAACTATATTTCTCTTACCTCATCTGTATCTTCTTTATTGTTAAATGAAATCATGCTCGCATTTAAAGCTTCAGTTTGGCAAAGTTTCAATGTGCCACTAGCAGGAAGTGTATTTTCATTGTAGGATCTGACAAACTTGAAGTCACTGGTGTGTGAGCCTGTTGTTAGATACGCGTCATAATTGTAAGAACTGCGGAGAGTTCCAGCTCC
This sequence comes from Salminus brasiliensis, assembly GCF_030463535.1. Lineage (NCBI taxonomy): Eukaryota > Metazoa > Chordata > Actinopteri > Characiformes > Bryconidae > Salminus > Salminus brasiliensis. Next base: position 1,785,847 of record NC_132893.1, read on the forward strand.
CTCAACTTCCGCATAGTTGGGAGGGAGGTATGTGCTGGGAATGGCGACTGCTCCATCAAACAACAGTCTGGGCTTTCTCCTGTGGCAAAATCTCACAGCCAAGATCAGGATAATGAACGTCAGAAAAAAGGTGGAAACTGAAACAAGTGCGATGATCAAATATGATGTTAGTTTGGAGTTGTTTTCTTCAAAAGTCATGTCCTTAAGTTCTGGAACTTCTGCAAGGTTATCAGAAATAAGTAAATACACAGAACAGGTTGCAGAGAGAGGAGGCTGTCCATTATCCTTCACTGAAATAACGAGGTTCTGCTTCATGCTGTCAGATTCAGTGACATCCCGCTGTGCCCTGATCTCTCCACTGTGGAGACCAATGGTGAAAAGGCCTAAATCAGTAGACTTGATAATGTAATAAGACAGCCATGAATTCTGTCCAGAGTCAGCATCCACAGCAATCACCTTGGAGACCAGAGACCCTGACAGAGCAGCTTTGGGGACCATCTCAGTCATTAAAGACTTTCCCTCTGGAGCAGGGTATAATATCTGTGGAGAGTTATCATTCTCATCTGTTATGAACACACTCACAGTCGTGTTGCTGCTGAGTGGAGGAGAACCATTGTCTCTGGCTACAACCTGGACTTTGAAGCTTCTGAACTGTTCATAGTCAAATGACCTTACAGCATGGATCACCCCTGTGTCTGCATTTATGGATACAAATGAGGACACTGGAACACTGTTGACCTCACTGGGCATCAAAGAATACAGCACTGTGCCATTCTGTCGCCAATCTGGGTCTTTTGCAGTGACAGAACAAATGGAAGCACCTGGTTTGTTATTCTCAGCAACATATGTGCTGTAAAAATGCTCTTCAAAGACAGGTGGATTATCATTTACGTCTGATACAGATAAAAGTATATTTATAAAGGAGGATAATGGTGGAGAGCCTCCATCAGTAGCAGTAATAGTTATGTTATAGTCTACTTCCTTTTCTCTATCTAATGCACCTGTGGTTATTAAAGAAAAATAGTTTTTAATTGATGGGTTTAACTTGAAGGGAACATCTTGCTGAATGGAGCAACGAATCTTTCGATTATCTCCTGAGTCTTTATCCTGAACATTAAAAATACCCACCTCAGTGCCTATAACAGCATTCTCAGGTATGGGGTCATTTAGTGATTTTAGAACGATTTTGGGGGGATTGTCATTTACATCACTGACATCTATAACAATTTTTGCAGTAGATGCTAAGCCAGGACCATCTTTGGCCTGTACTCTCATTTCATAATGTGTTTCCACCTCATAATCAATATGTCCATTTACCTTAATCTCACCAGATATCTTATCAATGGAAAAAAGCTTTGCTGCTCTATCAGAAATACGACTGAACTCATAACTCACATCTCCATTCGCCCCTTCGTCAACATCTGTGGCACTCACTGTAACTACACTTGAACCCAAAGGTGCATTTTCAGGGAGCGTAACTCTGTAAACAGGCTGACTGAAAACCGGAGTATTGTCGTTAGCATCAAGCACATTAATGTGGATAACTACAGTACCAGACCTCTGTGGGCTGCCTCCATCAGTAGCTGTGAGTATTAAATTTATTTCCTTCTGCTCCTCTCGATCGAGCTCCTTCTCCAGCACTAATTCAGCATATTTACCTCGCTCTGTGTTTTCCTGAACTGAAAGACTGAAATGCTCGTTTCTTTCAAGCGAATATGATTGAACCGTGTTTTGTCCCACATCAGAGTCGTGCGCCTCGTCTAAGGGAAAACGTTTTCCTTTAACGGCAGATTCTCTGATTTCAAAAATAATCCGATCATTAGGGAACCGCGGGGCGTTGTCATTCATGTCCTCAATTTGCAGAGACACGCGATGCACTTCAAGAGGGTTTTCTAGCACAAGCTCGTAATTGAGAATGCAGCTGATTCTCGATCCACAAAGCTCCTCTCGATCCATTGTGTCCACCACGACCAAATTACCACTACTCAGGTCAACGTCGCTGTATCGTTTCGTGCTGTCTTCAGTCTCTATGCGAGCCTTGCGTAAAGATAACCATTTAACGTCGAGTCCGAGATCCTTCGCTACATTTCCAATCACAAACTGACGCTTCATCTCCTCAGCAACCGTGTAGCTCAAATCCCCACCAGCCATAGCAATGAAACTGCAGATGCACACCAGGAGAGGCAAAGTACGACATGCTAATGTCTGTCTTTCCATTCTCTCAACGTTTAGAAGTCCCAAATGACAACTAATTAGTGTAGTGTGGTAAGAAATGTCGGCTACAATAAACACAGCCTTATGCCGCGGCTTTGACTCTCAAAGTCATGGAGGAGGAAGAACATGAGATGGGTGGAGAGGTGTATTCATTTTTACTTTGCTGGTGAACAGCGACCCTTTGAGTATTTTTAATACACTGCAGTTTAGAATACCCTGTAATTTAACACCATGATTTCATGAAAGTTAACGCCAACTTCTCCTCTTATCAGTCAAATTTGTTTTTACCGAAAATAGATTGGACAGTCAGATTCAGCACACGGCCTGTAATTGCCATGTGGCAAGTGGTACTGAATAATCTAGTCTACAATCAACAAGTTAAGGAAGATTTTTTTTATCCACTGTACGTCAAATAATTTGTGAGACTCAGACACTTGGTTTCTATATAAAGTATGACTGCTATGGATATTATCACCAAGTCACTTTAATGATAGAATAAGTGATTCATTTACATGTATACAATGCACATATGAGTAAACGCAGCTATATACTTTTCACATGTTTACGTGACACTTTCTGCTGATGTTGATTCCATTTTATGGTTATAGACACTGCATCTTTGCGTGCTTTTTATTTGTATTATTTTACACTTGTCTGTCATTGGCACTGTACCACTGCCTACTTAGTTGTGGTACTTTCTATTGCACTAGGACTGTAACATTAACTGCAGTGTTTTCTAATATTTTTATAGAATACTTTTTTATATAGGACACTTCTTGTTCTGCATTTTTTAGAACATTTAGTGTTGTCTTGATGCAGAATCATTACCTAAATCATATCACCAACATTTCAATGTTTGAATACCCTAAAATGTGCAGATCACAAAAAATGGCTTATATTTAAGGCTAAACCAATATGTGGAGTCTCATTTTACAGGACATGCACTGTCCAGTACCATGGTGCTGAACTGACAGCAAAAGCAAGCAGGCAGATATTGTGAAAAAAAAGTCTCTCTTCATCTACATATGACAGTTGGGTAAAAAGAACTAATAACAATCAATAAGAAATATTCACTCTTTAAATTAGTTATTATTGTGATTATTTTGAATATTCACGGATATGACATGAGTGCAAGAGACAAATACATTTTAACTGCAATCTTAAAATGGACTAAATGCATTGTGTGAGGTGATTCTGTTTTTTGTTTTTTGTTTTTTTTAAGTGACATGTGATCTCAAAAGATGCAGTGTTTTTACTACAAACAATCAAATAGCATTTCAAATGTTTAAACAAAAACTAGGAAGCAATGGAACAACCTCTTAAAGTTGAAAAATATTCCTTAAATTGGCCTGTGAACCCAGTTTGTTCAGAAAATACAACTATGTCTGCAAGCTGAAACATTTCTCTACCCACTAAATATCTCATGTTTAATCACAAACGACTTTCAACAATGTCCACAGAAACAGTAACTGACAAGTAACTTATTTGTGTGTTTATCATCAATGAAACTAAATGTAACTACTTAAAATGCACTTCAATTGAAGGATTTTCAGTACTGAAATGTACACATTACTCTCCAAAAGAGCCAGAACTACTGCTAGCCCCTCCATCCATCAAATGTCAGAACAATCTGGACCACCACTGAGGAGGAACTGCTATTTACAGGACTGATTTGGTGGCGGTATGTTGGAGAGACAAAGAGAGAGGATAGATGTGATGAAAAAGTGAAACACACAATAACAAAGATGGGGTTTTTAACCCAGTGTACAGCCATGTGCACCTGTGGAAGTGCACAAGATAGACAGAGTTAACGTGAACATAACAATAATATAAAAACGTAACTGTTCTTTTTTTTAAAACAATATGCAGTGGGCATGGAGGGGACCATATTGAGCTGAAGTCTTTAAGTATTAGAGATCGAGGTTATTGTTGTTATTACCACCACATTCGTGGGTTTTTTCTGCTGGTTTGGTCTTAAAACGATCATGATTTTTGTTGCCTTTTAATACTTAATAATTTGGAAGCATTTTTCTTAATTCCTGAGATATAATTTCAAACCAGTACAAATACTATTTGTCTTTTTTCTTCACACTGATGAAGTACTAAAGGGTGACTAATGCAAACTGTGTAGCAAAAGATAAGCTATCATGTAATACTTAACACTAGCAACAAATGGTAGAATGGCAAGCAAGTCTATTAGAGTGAATAGTATGTTTGCATTCTGTTACTGTCAACAACTGAACAACCAATGCTTCATCTCCTCACCAACTGTGTAGCTCAAATCCCCACGAGCCATGATAATAAAACTGCAGATGCACAGCAAGATAAGCAAATTATAGCACGTTAATGTCTGTCGTTCCATTCTCCCAATGTTTTTAAGTCACAAGTGACAGCTAATTAATGTAGTTTGCTCAGAAATGTTGTCCACAATTAACACAGCCTTATGCTGCAGCTATAATTCTCCAAGTCATGGAGGAGGTAGAATTTAACATGAGATGGGTGGAGAGGTATATTTATTTGTACTTGAACACCGAACACTGACCCTTTGAGCATTTTTTAGTACATTGCAGTGTAGAATACACTATAGTTTCACTGCTCCTGTCAGTGTCTTCATGAAAGTTAACATCTTATGGTTGGGTAAGCTAAAATAAGATAATAATAATAAAATAATAATAATAATAATAATAATAATAATAATAAAAGATTAGACAGTCATTCAGCACACGGTCTGTTACTGCTATCTGACAGACGATACCATAAAATCTAATGTACTTAGGCTAAGGAACATTTTCTATCCCTAGTCTGTTAAGAAAGTTCTTGCCCAATGTCCTTCTCACTCAGTCACTTCATCATTATATAATTGGTTGACTGCTATAGACACCATCAAAAAGTCTCTGTTAGAACAAGAAATTCCCTTAACACATTAACTGTATATATGAGTAAATGTTGCTATATACTTTCCACATGTCTTCTTGTCACATTCTGCTTAATTGTTGCTTCCAGTCAACGGCTATAGAAGATAATTGCACAATTTCTCCTTCTATCTTTGTAATTTCACCACTGAAACTGAAACTGCACTATGACTGCTACATTAACGTGTCTTCTGTCTAATATATTTTGAACATATTTTAGTCCCTTCTTTTCTATATTTAGTACAATTAGTTTTGTTTTGCTTTAGAGTCATTGCTTGGACCTCAGCACTAGCAATGTAAGGTATTAATGCCCTGACATTTGCAGATCACAAATAAACCTGGATTATGTTTAAGGCTAAACCAATGTGTAAAGTGTCATTTCATAGGCGGGTGCTGTCCTGGACTGTGGTGCTGAACTGCCAACAGACATACATAAGCAGATGTGATTTTTTTTCTCCACAGAAATATTACAGTTGACTGAGAAAAGGAGAAATGATACCTCTTCTAATAATATTAATAATAATAATAATAATAATAATAATATTCTCAAATGCAACACAAGTGAGAATTACATTTAAACTGCAGCTTTATAATGGCTGAATTGCATTCTGTACATGCAATGCAAGTAAATATTATACACTGATATGTGATCTGAAAGATATGGCAGCATTCAATCAAATAGCATTTCCTTTGATAAAAGGAAAACTGGCATGCAATCAAACTACCTCTTAAAAATTATATTAAATTGGTCCTGTGAAACCATTTGGTCTAGAAAATGCAACCATGCCTGCAAGGTTAAAATTCTACTACCCACTAAAATATCTTATATTTTACTTTACTTACATTAGACTTTCAAAAATGGCCACAGACAAAACAACGGGTTCAGCGTTTAGTGTTTAACATCAATGAAACTAAATGTCATTATTTTAAATATACCTTAACCATAGCCTTTGCATTACTGAAATGTACACATTATACTCCAAGAAAGTCAGAACTACTGCTAGCCCCTCCTTTTATCAATTGTCACCATTGGACCATCTGAGATGCGGTTCAGGGAGAAGTTATTGTTTAGGACACTAATTTGGTGGTGGTATGTTACATATGTTTGAACTCAGCATCCAACCATGTATTCAGACTCGAACTAATGAAGTACTTTGAATGGAGTAAGTACTAGGGGATGACTAATGCAAACTGTGAAGCAAACAATCAGCCGTCATCTGTAATCTAACATCTTCAATATACTGAAGATGGACAATGTCTATAAGATGTCTAATAGAGAGGATAATAAGAGTAGACAATGAGTTAATGTCACTACAGTGCTTGGAAACTTGCAGCTGATAAAAACAATAAAAGAATATACAAATCAGAAAAAGACACTTCATGCAGAAAAACAAATCAAAAATATGAAAAAGAAAATGGGCCAAATATAGCTCTTAGTATATGGCCAGGGTGACTGGTAAATGAGAGTACACCTAATTAGGTACACCTAAAAATGTTAAGTTGAAGTTTAGTGTAAAGAAAAACCAACAGCAAAATTCTTACTTTCAATTCAACATAAAATATGTAACACACCAATCAGTAAATTATATATATATATATATATATATATATATATATATATATATATATATATATATATGGACCTATGAATAATGATAACTGTATTTCTCTTACCTCATCTGTATCTCCTGTATTGTTAAGTGAAATCATGCTTGTGTCTAAAGTGTCCGTTTGGCAGGGTTTCAACGTGCCACCTGCAGGAAGTGTATTGTCATTGTAGGATCTGACAAACTTGAAGTCACTGGTGTGTGAGCCTGTTGTTAGATACGCATCATAATTGTAAGAACTGCGGAGAGTTCCAGCTCCCTCAACCTCTGCATAGTTAGGAGGGAGATATGCACTGGGAATGGTGACTGCTCCATCAAACAACAGTCTGGGCTTTCTCCTGTGGCAAAATCTCACAGCCAAGATCAGGATAATGAACGTCAGAAAGAAGGTGGACACTGAAACAAGTGCAATTATCAAATATGATGTTAGTTTGGAGTTGCTCTCTTCATAAGTCATGTCCTTAAGTTCTGGGACTTCAGCGAGGTTATCAGAAATAAGTAAATACACAGAACAGGTTGCAGAGAGAGGAGGCTGTCCATTATCCTTCACTGAAATAACGAGATTCTGCTTCATGTTGTCAGATTCAGTGATGTCCCTCTGTGCCCTGATCTCTCCACTGTGGAGACCAATGGTGAAAAGTCCTGGATCAGTAGACTTGATAATGTGGTAGGACAGCCATGCATTCTGTCCAGAGTCAGCATCCACAGCGATCACCTTGGAGACCAGTGAGCCAGACAGAGCAGCTTTAGGGACAATCTCGGTCATTAAAGACTTTTCCTCTGGAGCAGGGTATAATATTTGTGGAGAGTTATCATTCTCATCTGTTATGAACACACTCACAGTCGTGTTGCTGCTGAGTGGAGGAGAACCATTGTCTCTGGCTACAACCTGGACTTTGAAGTTTTTGAACTGCTCAAAGTCAAATGACCTCACAGCATGGATCACCCCTGTGTCTGCATTTACAGACAGAAATGAGGACACTGGAACACTGTTGACCTCACTGGGCACCAGAGAATACAGCACTGTGCCATTTTGCCTCCAGTCCGGGTCTCTCGCAGTGACAGAACCAAGAGAGGTGCCTGGTTTGTTATTTTCCTTAACATGTGCACTGTAGGATAGCTGATTAAATAAAGGTGGATTATCATTTATATCTGATACTGATAAATGTATATTCAAGGAGGACGATAGTGGTGGGGAGCCTCCATCAGTGGCAGTGATGGTTACATTATAATCTGCTTCCTTTTCTCTATCTAGAATGCTTGTGGTTACCAATGAGAAGTAGTTCTTGATGGATGGATTTAATTTGAATGGTACATTTTGCTCAATAGAACAACGAATCTGACGATTATCTCCTGAATCTTTATCCTGAACATTAATGATCGCTACCTCAGTGCCTACAATCATGTTTTCTGGAACGGGGTCCTTTAAGGACTTAAGAATAATTCGAGGTGTATTGTCATTTACATCAGTGATATCTATGATAATTTTAGCTGTAGATGCTAAACCAGAACCATCTTTGGCTTGCACACCTATTTCATGATGTTTTTCTTTTTCATAATCAATATCTCCCCGTACCTTAACTTGTCCAGTAGTCTTATCAATAGAAAACAGTTTAACAGTTTTATCTGAAGCTCGACTAAATTCATATGTAATTTCTCCATTTGCTCCTTCATCAGCATCATTGGCACTTACTGTAACTACGACGGTATCTGTAGGTGTGTTTTCAGCGAGAGCTACTCTATACACAGGCTGACTAAACACAGGAGTATTGTCATTAGCATCCAGCACAGTAATGTGGATAACTACAGTACCGGACCTCTTTGGGGTGCCTCCATCAGTAGCTGTGAGTATAAAATGTATTTCCTTCTGATGTTCACGATCCAGTTCCTTCTCCAACACTAATTCAGCGTATTTTCCACCATCTGCATTCCCGTGAACTGACAGAACAAAATACTCATTACTCTCCAGAGAATAGCTATTAACTCCATTATGCCCAATGTCAGAGTCATAGGCTTCATCTAAACGAAAACGCTGCCCCTTGACCGTCGACTCGCTGATTTCCAACGTGATGCGGTCATTAGGGAATCTTGGCGAGTTGTCATTTATGTCATCAATTTGAAGAGACACGCGATGCACTTCGAGAGGATTTTCTAGAACGAGCTCATAAGTAAGGATGCATGGATGAAATGAACCGCATAGCTCTTCTCGGTCTATTGTCTCTGAAACAGTCAAATCGCCCGTTCTCAGATTAATGTCACAGTACCGTTTGCTGTTATCTTCCGTGTCTATACGAGCTTTTCGACCTGTCAATCGTTTTGCATCCATTCCGAGATCCTTAGCTATGTTTCCAATCGCATATTGACGCCTTGTTTCTTCTGGAAATGTATATGTCAGATCGCCAAGCACAGCCCGCAGGGGAAACCAGAACAAAACCAAGAGGAGAATGAAACGAGAAAAAATACCACGGGCCATTACTAACACAAACAAGCAACTGGTACAAATAACCTACGGTTTTCAAGGCAGCCCTTCTCAAAAATGGACGCACATCAACACATTTTCTTTCTTATGCATCATTGTGACAAGAAGAAGCGGATTAATATTAAATAGCTGGGCGGAGGGGTACGTCTAACCTGCAATCGTTGGTGAAGAGCGACACTCTGTGTGTTTTTTGTTAACTGCACAACGTTATCTTTTAAATACGCAATAATTTAGGAAAATCTTATTTTCTAAACAAATAGGAAATTTGAAGCCAAATGTGCAACTTAAGGATACTGTATGAATTACCGTTTCAAATATGTACAGCTTGAAATGTATTTCAATACATTTCGCATACTTACATTATCATTTTAAAGCCATGTTCTAACTAAGGTTATAAAGTAGATTGCTTTCCAGAAAATCGCATTTCAGAAAACAATTATGCCAAAATTAGAATCGAAAAGAAAATAAATAAAATAATAGAAATAGCAATAGAAATAGCAAAGGGTTTCACAGAATTATCGGAAGTTGTTAGTCAGGATCAGCCAACGTTAACAGTTTGAAAGTTGAGGTGCGCAAAAGTCAGTTTATGCGTTACTTATCCAACTCGACGAACTTTTCTCAGTACACACTCTTAAACATAAGGTTGTATTTAGTATATCAAGCACAAAAGAAAGAAAGAAAACAATATTTGCACTATAAAATATATTTCGTAGGAAAACATTGTCTTTCATTAAAGATTCTATAAATTGGTTTATTACAACCTTGTTTTATGGCAAGATTCCAAATATAACTACTTTGGTGCAAAATAAATTGGGCACTGCTTACCTCATCCATATTTCCAGAGTCAGTAAGAGTTATCATGTTCGCCCCAAAGGAGTCACTTTGGCACATTTTAAGAGTAGCACTGGCAGGAAGTGTATTGTCATTGTAAGATCTAACGAACTTGAAGTCACTGGTGTGTGAGCCTGTTGTTAGGTACGTGTCGTAATTATAAGAACTGCGGAGTGTTCCTGCTCCCTCAACCTCTGCATAGTTAGGAGGGAGATATGCGCTGGGAATGGCGACTGCTCCATCAAACAACAGTCTGGGCTTTCTCCTGTGGCAAAACCGTATAGCCAGGATCAGGATAATAAAGGTCAGAAAGAAGGTGGACACAGAAACAAGTGCAATTATCAAATATGATGTTAGTTTGGAGTTGCTCTCTTCATAAGTCATGTCCTTCAATTCTGGGACTTCAGCGAGGTTATCAGAAATAAGTAAATACACAGAACAGGTTGCAGAGAGAGGAGGCTGTCCATTATCCTTCACTGAAATAACGAGGTTCTGCTTCATGCTGTCAGATTCAGTGATGTCCCGCTGTGCCCTGATCTCTCCACTGTGGAGACCAATGGTGAAAAGTCCTGGATCAGTGGACTTGATAATGTGATAGGACAGCCATGCATTCTGTCCAGAGTCAGCATCCACAGCAATCACCTTGGAGACAAGTGAGCCGGACAGAGCAGCTTTAGGAACCATCTCAGTCATTAAAGACTTTCCCTCTGGAGCAGGGTATAATATCTGTGGAGAGTTGTCATTCTCATCTGTTATGAACACACTCACAGTCGTGTTGCTGCTGAGTGGAGGAGACCCGTTGTCTCTGGCTACAACCTGGACTTTGAAGCTTCTGAACTGTTCATAATCAAATGACCTCACAGCATGGATCACCCCTGTGTCTGCATTTACAGATAAAAATGAGGACACTGGTACTCCGCTGACTTCACTGGGCTTCAGAGAATACAATACGGTGCCATTCTGCCTCCAGTCGGGATCCCTCGCAGTAACAGAACAAACAGAGGCGCCTGGTTTGTTATTCTCAGCAACAAGAGCAGTATAGAACTGATCATTAAAAACAGGAGGGTTATCATTAATATCTGACACTGATAAGTGAATGACGTTGGATGATGACAACGATGGGGTTCCTTCGTCTGTTGCTATAACAGTTATATTATACTGTTGTACGAGCTCGCGGTCAAGATACGTTGCAGTAACCAATGAATAATAATTTTTAATAGAGGGAATTAATTTGAGCGGAACGTTTGGCTGGATTTTACAGTGAACCTGTCCATTTTCCCCCGAATCTTTATCCTGCACATGTATGATACCAACTTTAGAACCAGGCGATATGTCCTCCCGGATGGGATTGTATAAAGACTGTATGAAAATTTCAGGTGTATTGTCATTAACGTCTAAAACTTCAATGAAGACGCTAGCAAAAGAAACGAGGCCAGGGCCGTCTTTTGCTTGTATTCTAACATCATATGCGGACTCTTCTTCGAAATCTAAATACCCGTTTAACGTAATGATTCCAGTGTTCTGGTCGAGACCGAACAGTTTTCTGACTTCGTCTGAAATTCGGACGAAATCGTAAGTCACCTGGCCATTTGCACCCTCGTCTGTGTCTGTAGCGCTTACTGTAACAACCACAGTCCCTAAGGCCGCGTTTTCAAGTAGGCTAGCCTTATAAACAGGCTGGCCAAAAAAAGGAGAATTATCATTAGCATCCAGAACAATCACCCGTATTTCTACAGTACCAGATCGAGGTGGAGTCCCACCGTCAACAGCAAAAAGCAATAGGGTTAACTCCTCCTGTTTCTCACGATCCAACTCTCTCTCTAAGACTAACTCACCATATTTGCCTCCCACTGAATTCGTATGAACTATAAACTTAAAGTGGTCATTCTTTTCCAATGAATAGCTCTGAACACCATTTAAACCCGTGTCATCATCATGAGCCTCGCTCACAGCAAAGCGGGAGCCTTTAACTGCGGACTCACTTATTTCAAACTTGATCACATCGGTTGCAAACATCGGTGAATTATCATTAACATCTTCTATCTGTACAATCACTCGGTGTAATTCCAGAGGATTTTCAAGGACAATTTCATAACTCAGAGAACACGAGGTCCTGCTACCACATATCTGCTCCCGGTCTATCCTGTCTGCTACAACCAAATTACCGGTATTCATATTAATATCACAGAGGCGTTTTCGGCTTCCCTCGACGTTAAGACGAGCTCGTCGCGCCAGTAATCCTTTTGGATCAATTCCGATATCCTGCGCAATGTTTGCGATTACAGAATCCTTTTTCAGTTCTTCTGGAATCGAGTACATAATGTCGCCCAGGTTTCCGCAGGGGAGTGGTAGGATGAATACCAAAGAGAGTATTATAGATGATCCTTTTTGCTTCATATTGGATGGAAATTCCAGCGTCCCTCGGTTACAGATATAAACGTAAGTCACAAAGCGTTGTTAAAATCGTATTCTATTCCGTTTAGGAGTTAAACAAAGCAGACAACTCATGCGCAAACGCGCTCTTCTAATGTCGTCTAGAAGGAGGTTGTGTGTAAGAATGAATACTGAGGACAGCAAATATATCCTGGTGAACAGCGACACAGTGAGTCGTGATAAAAAAACTGCACTGTGTTACATTGAGACATCACTGCCATTATTATTATTATTATTATTATTATTATTATTGTAATGATAATAATAATAATAATAATAATAATAATGTAATTGGTGTTCTTTTTCATAAAACACTAAAGCAGCTTTGCAGTACTTAAAAGATCAAACAATCAAACACATACTCAAACACAGAATATTTTGCAAATGGTATGAGTCAATTGCAATGTATATCCATGAAACCTATTACAACCCCTGGGACAACTACACTCCAACCAAAGTGCTGTGCAAAACTAAAAACTATATAAATTTCAGCACTCTAAATTCTCAGAATGTGTCTTAGAAACAATATGACAAAATAGTGCTGTCCACTACCCTGGTGCTAAGGATTGACACTGATAATTTTGACATCATAAAAAAGAGAACTGGCAAGGAATATTAAATATACTACAAATGGTGAGCATCCACCTTTGCCAATAAATGACCAAATATAATATCTATGCTTTGAATGACCATAGGGGTCAAATGCAGGCCATGGAGGGCAGATTTATGTTCTCACTCTTCTATTATTGTTGAATGTGATGTAATTAATTAAATAAACAATTAATGGAAAAAACAAACAAACAAATTATTAGAGTTTTGTTGTCATGAAAGACACCTGACACCTTTGACAAAATTAAAAGTATACAATGTCAAATAAAATAACATTCTGTTTCAGTTAGAATCTAAAGAATAAAAAAAGGATTTTAAGAATCTAAAGACTCAAAGCAAATCCACCAACTGTTTGTGAAACTGAAGGAAAAGCTGAATGTCAAAATTAGCCACTTAAAAATAAGTTATAGTTGACACATACAGTAAATGCAGTTCCTGTTCATCAAATGTGCAAGAAGCAAAGAGCTTACCTCAACAGCTAGTAAAGGACTAGCAATGGGAGTTCTTTCTTCAAATGCTTCAAATGTGTCATTTAGATTCTTCTTTAGAGTAAGAGTTGAGGGAAGAGTATTGTCATTGTAGGATCTGACAAATTTGAAGTCACTGGTGTGTGAGCCTGTTGTTAGATAAGCATCATAATTGTAAGAACTGCGGAGAGTTCCTGCTCCCTCAACTTCTGCATAGTTAGGAGGGAGATATGCACTGGGAATGGCGACTGCTCCATCAAATAACAGTCTGGTTTTTTTCCTGTGACAAAATCTGACAGCCAAGATCAGGATAATGAATGTCAGAAAGAAGGTGGATACTGATACTAGTGCAATGATCAAATATGATGTTAGTTTGGAGTTGCTCTCTTCATAAGTCATGTCTTTAAGTTCTGGAACTTCAGCGAGGTTATCAGAAATAAGTAAATACACAGAACAGGTAGCAGATAGAGGAGGCTGTCCATTATCTTTTACTGAAATAACAAGGTTCTGCTTCATGCTGTCAGATTCAGTGACATCCCGCTGAGCCCTGATCTCACCACTGTAGAGACCAATGGTGAAAAGTCCTGGATCAGTAGACTTGATAATGTGATAGGACAGCCATGCATTCTGTCCAGAGTCAGCATCTACAGCGATCACCTTGGAGACTAGAGAGCCTGATAGAGCAGCTTTAGGAACCATCTCAGTCATTAAAGACTTTCCCTCTGGAGCAGGGTATAATATCTGTGGAGAGTTGTCATTCTCATCTGTTATGAATACACTCACAGTCGTGTTGCTGCTAAGTGGAGGAGAACCATTGTCTCTGGCTACAACCTGGACTTTGAAATTTCTGAACTGTTCAAAATCAAATGACCTCACAGCATGGATCACCCCTGTGTCTGCATTTACAGACAGAAATGAGGACACTGGAATACCGTTGACCTCACTGGGCACCAGAGAGTACAATACTGTACCGTTCTGCCTCCAGTCTGGGTCTTTCGCAGTAACAGAACAAATAGAGGTGCCTGGTATGTTATTTTCAATTACATTTGCACTGAATAATTGCTCTTCAAATACAGGTGGGTTATCGTTTACATCAGACACAGGTAAATGAATTGTCATAGAAGATGACAATGGTGGAAAACCTCCATCAGTAGCAGTAATTGTTATGTTGTAACTGTCTTGCAATTCTCTATCTAGTATGCTTGTAGTTATCAGAGAGAAATAATTCTTAATGGATGGGTTCAATTTAAAGGGCACATTCTGCTGAATGGAGCAGTGTATCTGTCTATTTTCTCCTGAGTCTTTATCTTGAACATTAATAATGGCCACTTCAGTGCCTATAACAGTATTTTCAGGTAAGGGGCGATTAAAAGATTTAAGAATGATTTTAGGGGCATTATCATTTACATCAGTAACATCGATAACAACACTTGCAGTCGACGCTAAGCCAGATCCATCTTTTGCTTGCACACCAATTTCATAAAATTTTTCATCTTCATAATCTATATTTCCAGTCACTTTAATTTGTCCAGTAACCTTGT
The DNA here is from genome assembly GCF_030463535.1 of Salminus brasiliensis. Classification (NCBI taxonomy): domain Eukaryota; kingdom Metazoa; phylum Chordata; class Actinopteri; order Characiformes; family Bryconidae; genus Salminus; species Salminus brasiliensis. The sequence goes on from NC_132893.1 coordinate 1,800,940, forward strand.
CAATCACAAATAACTGTGCTGCATCATCAGAAATGCGACTAAATTCATAAGAGACTGCTCCATTTGCACCTTCATCAGCATCTGCTGCACTTACTGTGACAACTTCAGTTCCCAAAGCTGCATTTTCAAGCAAAGCCACTTTATACACAGGCTGACTAAACACGGGACTATTGTCGTTAGCATCCAGAACAGTAATGTGTATAACTGCAGTCCCAGATCTCTGAGGACTCCCACCATCAAATGCAGTCAATATTAAGTCAATGTCCTTCTGCTGTTCACGATCCAGCTCTTTATCCAACACAAGCTCTGCATATTTCCGGCTCTCTGTGCTCCCCTTTACAGACAAAATGAAATGATCGTTCTTATCCAGAGAGTAGCCATTTACTCCATTTTGCCCGATGTCAGAGTCGTGAGCTTCATCCAAACGGAAACGTTGCCCTTTCGACGCGGACTCTTGGATTTCGAAAGTAATTCGTTCGTTAAGGAATTTTGGTGCATTATCATTAATATCCTCAATTTGCAGAACAACGCGATGTAGTTCCAGGGGATTTTCTAGAACGAGCTCATAATCCAGGACACAATTCAGCCTCGAACCACAAAGCTTCTCCCTGTCTATTGTCTTTGCTATGACCAAATCACCCGCTTTCAAATCTATTTCGACATAACGTCTGCTACTATCCTCTGTGTCTATCCGGGCTTTTCGTTTGGATAGAATTTGAGGATTGACTCCGAGATCCTTAGCTATGTTTCCGACCACATACCGGTCTTTCTTCTCCTCTTGAACTGTATAGCTTAAATCTCCACATACGGTGCGCAGATTGAGGACAACAGCAATCAAACCCACTGATACTGCGCATGAAAAAACTCTATATTCAATCCTTGCAGATATATTCGTCATTGTAAAAGCGTTCTCAAACAAAATATGTCCAAACGTGAGCTACTAAAGCAGAGATATCCAAATACGTTGATTCCGAGACAGTAATGATTGTTGCTGCGAGAGCAATCTGATGTCATATTTAAAAAAGATAGGCGGAGGGAGCATTCAACATTTTTACTGCTGGTGAAGAGCGACACTCTGAGCATGTTGAGTTTATTGCAGTTTTAGTGACCCTACTAACAGGATGTGTCTTCAACTTTTAAGTAAAAACGGAATATTTTTATAAGATGGTGAGAGTTTTAGAAAAAAAAAAGATAAAACAAAAACCTTTTATTTGGAGTTGCTGACACAAATTAAAAATGTCTTTAGAATAATAAACATTACCTCGTCTTTTAGAAGTAGATACATTCTAACAGTAGACAGAAGGGATATGGATTGTGCTTATTTAGTCCTCATATGTATTATGAATAAGGGATCTGAAAAGGAATTAGTTTACATCCAATCTCAACAAAATCTAAAGTAAAATGATGAACATTTTCAAAAGTCTAAAAAACAACAAACATCAAATGGGCTGCAGTGCGCTGTCCACACACGTGGTTCTGAAAACAACCACTTTAAATAAATGTGATGGATTAAATGTTTTTAAGCCAAATATTCAAGGTTTTTTTTACATAACATTCATTTTTTATGTATTCCACTCGAGTATTATCGAACGGAGGTTGGTATACTAGCCACATCTAATTACAACTTTACAACAATGACATTTGAAAGTTAACGTACTTTGTGAATTCAAACATATTAACACAAATCAGCGAAAAGGACCTTTTCCCCATACTTGTCAGCTTTTGTAACTGATAGATAAAAGCGCAACTTAAACGAGACAACCCTGGAAAATGAAATAGGAAAACAGATAGCTAACATCAAATAATCAACGAGATCACCAAAGGATGACACCCTGACGAGCCAGAAAGCATTAAATAAGATTTTCTTACCTCGCCGTCATCTCCTGTTGTGTTCAAAGTGATCATACTCGCTTTAAAAGGATCACTTTGATGTAATTTCAATGTCCCACCAGCAGGAAGTGTGTTGTCATTGTAGGATCTAACGAACTTGAAGTCACTGGTGTGTGAGCCTGTTGTTAGGTACGCGTCATAATTGTAAGAACTGCGGAGAGTTCCAGCTCCCTCAACCTCCGTATAGTTAGGAGGGAGATATGCGCTGGGAATGGCGACTGCTCCATCAAACAACAGTCTGGGCTTTCTCCTCTGGCAAAATCTCACAGCCAGAATCAGGATAATAAAGGTGAGAAAGAAGGTGGACACTGAAACAAGTGCGATGATCAAATATGATGTGAGTTTGGAGTTGCTCTCTTCATAAGTCATGTCTTTAAGTTCTGGAACTTCAGCGAGGTTATCAGAAATAAGTAAATACACAGAACAGGTAGCAGAGAGAGGAGGCTGTCCATTATCCTTCACTGAAATAACCAGGTTCTGCTTCATGCTGTCAGATTCAGTGACGTCCCGCTGTGCCCTGATCTCTCCACTGTGGAGACCAATGGTGAAAAGTCCTGGATCTGTAGACTTGATAATGTGGTAGGACAGCCATGCATTCTGTCCAGAGTCAGCATCTACAGCAATCACCTTGGAGACCAGAGACCCTGACAGAGCAGCTTTGGGGACCATCTCAGTCATTAAAGACTTTCCCTCTGGAGCAGGGTATAATATCTGTGGAGAGTTATCATTCTCATCTGTTATGAACACACTCACAGTCGTGTTGCTGCTGAGTGGAGGAGAGCCATTGTCTCTGGCTACAACCTGGACTTTGAAGCTTCTGAACTGTTCATAGTCAAATGACCTTACAGAATGGATCACCCCTGTGTCTGCATTTATAGATAAAAAGGAGGACACGGGAACACTGTTGAACTCACTGGGTACCAGAGAATACAGTACTGTACCGTTCTGCCTCCAGTCTGGATCTTTCGCAGTAACAGAACAAATAGAGGTGCCTGGTTTGTTATTTTCAACTACATTTGCGCTGAATAATTGCTCCTCAAATACAGGTGGGTTATCATTTACATCAGACACAGGTAAATGAATTGTCATAGAAGATGACAATGGTGGAAAACCTCCATCAGTAGCAGTAATTGTTATGTTGTAACTGTCTTGCAATTCTCTATCTAGTAGGCTTGTAGTTATCAGAGAGAAATAATTCTTAATGGATGGGTTTAATTTAAAAGGGACACTCTGCTGAATGGAGCAGTGTATTTGCCTATTTTCGCCTGAGTCTTTATCTTGAACATTAAAAAGGGCCACCTCAGTGCCTATAACAGCATTCTCAGGTAAGGGGCGATTAAAAGATTTAAGAATGATTTTAGGGGCATTATCATTTACATCGGTGACATCTATGACAACGCTTGCAGTCGACGCTAAGCCAGATCCATCTTTAGCCTGCACTTTCATTTCATAATATTTGTCCACTTCATAGTCAATCTCTCCAGTCACCTTAATTTGTCCAGTGACTTTATCAATCACAAATAACTGTGCTGCATCATCAGAAATGCGACTAAATTCATAAGAAACTGCTCCATTTGCACCTTCATCAGCATCTGTTGCACTTACTGTAACAACTTCAGTTTCCAAAGCTGCATTTTCAACCAAAGCCACTTTATACACAGGGTGACTAAACACAGGACTATTGTCGTTAGCATCCAGCACAGTAATGTGTATAACTGCAGTCCCAGATCTCAGAGGATTCCCACCATCAAATGCAGTCAATATTAAGTCGATGTCCTTCTGCTGTTCACGATCCAGCTCTTTATCCAACACAAGCTCCGCATATTTTCCCCTCTCTGTGCTCCCCTTTACAGACAAAATGAAATGATCGTTCTTCTCCAGCGAGTAGCCATTTACTCCATTTTGCCCGATGTCAGAGTCGTGAGCTTCATCCAAACGGAAACGTTGCCCTTTCGACGCGGACTCTTGGATTTCGAAAGTAATTCGTTCGTTAAGGAATTTTGGCGCATTATCATTAATATCCTCAATTTGCACAACAACACGATGTAGTTCCAGGGGATTTTCTAGAACGAGCTCATAATCCAGGACACAATTCAACCTCGAACCACAAAGCTTCTCCCTGTCTATTGTCTTTGCTATGACCAAATCACCCGCTTTCAAATCTATTTCGACATAGCGTCTGCTACTATCCTCTGTGTCTATCCGGGCCTTTCGTTTGGATAGAATTTGAGGATTAACTCCAAGATCCTTAGCTATGTTTCCGACCACATACCGGTCTCTCTCCTCCTCTTGAACTGTATAGCTGAAATCACCACACACGGTGCGCAGGTTGAAGACAACAGCAATGAAAACCACTGATATTACACATGAAAAAACTCTATATCCCGTCCTTCCAGAGAAATTCGTCATTGTAACAGCGTACTCAAACAAAATATGTCCAAACGTGAGCTACTGAAGCAGAGATATCCAAATACGCGGATCCGAGACAGTAATGGTTCTTACTGCGAGAGCAATTTGATGTCATATTTAAAAAAGATAGGCGGAGGGAGCTTTCAACATTTTTACTGCTGGTGAGAAGAGCGACACTCTGAGCATGTTGAGTTTATTGCAGTTTTAGTGACCCTACTGACAGGATGTGTCAAAAAAGTAAAAACGGAATATTTTCATAAGATGATGAGAGCTTTAGAAAAAAAAAAGATTAAATAAAATTTTATTTGGAGTTGCTGACACAAATTAAAATGTCTTTAGAGTATTAAACATTACCTCGTCTTTTACAAGTAGATACATTCTAACAGTAGACAGAAGGGATATGGACTGTGTTTTATTTTAGTACTAATATGTGTTATGAATAAGGGACCTGAAAAGGAATTAATTTACATCCAATCTCAACAAAATCTAAAGTAAAATGATGAATGTTTTCAAAAGTCTAAAAAACAACAAACATCAAATGGGCTTCAGTGCGCTGTCCACACTCGTGGTTCTGAAAACAACCACTTAACCCCATAAATGTGATGGATTAAACGTTTTTGAATCAAATATTAAAGTATTTTCACATAATCTTATTTTTTGTGTATTCCATACGAGTATTATCCAACGTAGGTTGGTATACTAGCCACATCTAATTACAACTTCACAGGCTTCTACCAATGACCTTTAAGCATTATATAAAGTTGAAGTACTTTGTGAATTCAAACATATCAACACAAATCAGCGAAAAGTGCAAATAAAATTAGCTTTCGAAAATTATAATGTACCCCCTAGTTAGGACTTTCATATATAGATAATATTATGCATCTTCTAGTTAAAATAAAAGAGTAAAACAGGACCTGCTTCCCATACATTTCCCATACATTACTGTAGTAACTGAAAAATAAAAGCATGACTTAAACCAAACAACTCTGGAAAATTAAATAGGAAAACAGATTGCTAACGTCAGAAAATCAACGAGATCACCAAAGCATGACACCCTGACGAGCTAGAAAGCATTGATTAAGCTTTTCTTACCTCGCCGTCATCTCCTGTAGTGTTCAGAGTGATCATACTCGTTCCAAAAGGATCGCTTTGATGTAATTTCAATGTCCCACCAGCAGGAAGTGTGTTGTCATTGTAGGATCTGACAAACTTGAAATCACTGGTGTGTGAGCCTGTTGTTAGGTAAGCATCATAATTGTAAGAACTGCGGAGAGTTCCTGCTCCTTCAACCTCTGCATAATTAGGAGGGAGATATGTACTGGGAATGGCGACTGCTCCATCAAATAACAGTCTGGGCTTTCTCCTCTGGCAAAACCTTACAGCCAGGATCAGGATAATAAAGGTGAGAAAAAAGGTGGACACAGAAACAAGTGCGATGATCAAATATGATGTTAGTTTGGAGTTGCTCTCTTCATAAGTCATGTCCTTCAATTCTGGGACTTCAGCGAGGTTATCAGAAATAAGTAAATACACAGAACAGGTTGCAGAGAGAGGAGGCTGTCCATTATCCTTCACCGAAATAACAAGGTTCTGCTTCATGCTGTCAGATTCAGTGACATCCCGCTGTGCCCTGATCTCTCCACTGTGGAGACCAATGGTGAAAAGTCCTGGTTCTGTAGACCTGATAATGTAATAGGACAGCCATGCATTCTGTCCAGAGTCAGCATCCACAGCGATCACCTTGGAAACTAGCGAGCCTGACAGGGCAGCTTTAGGGACCATCTCAGTCATTAAAGACTTTCCCTCTGGAGCAGGGTATAATATCTGTGGGGAGTTATCATTCTCATCCGTTATGAACACACTCACAGTCGTGTTGCTGCTGAGTGGAGGAGAACCATTGTCTCTGGCTACAACTTGGACTTTGAAGCCTCTGAACTGTTCATAATCGAATGACCTCACAGCATGGATCACCCCTGTGTCTGCATTTACAGACAGAAATGAGGATACTGGAACGCCGTTGACCTCACTGGGCACCAGAGAATACACCACTGTGCCATTCTGCCTCCAGTCCGAGTCTCTCGCAGTGACAGAGCATACAGAGATACCTGGTTTGTTATTTTCAGTCACATATGCGCTGTATGATTGCTCCTCAAATACGGGTGGGTTATCGTTTACGTCTGACAAAGATAAATGAATTGTCAAAAAGGACGACAATGGTGGAGAGCCCCCGTCAGTTGCAGTAATGGTTACGTTGTAATCGGTTTGTTTTTCTCTGTCTAGTGCACTTGTTGTTAGCAGAGAGAAGTAGTTCTTAACTGACGAAGTTAACGTGAAGGGAAGATTGTTTGGAATTGAACAGCGCATCTGCCGATTATCTCCTGAGTCTTTATCCTGTACATTAATAATGGCCACCTCGGTGCCCACTACTGTGTCTTCAGGTATGGGGTCGTTCAGAGATTTTAAAATTATTTTAGGTGGGTTATCATTTACATCTGTGATGTCTATAATAATTTTTGCAGTGGATGCTAATCCAGGACCATCTTTCGCTTGTACTCTCATTTCATAGTATGTTTCTTCCTCATAATCAATACCGCTATTCACCCTAATCTGTCCACTTGTCCTATCGATAGAAAACATCTTTGCTGCCTTTTCACTTACACGACTGAGCTCATATGAGACGTCCCCGTTCGCCCCCTCGTCTGCATCTGAAGCGCTTACTGTAATTACCTCTGTGCCTAAAGGTGTGTTTTCAGCAAGGCTCACTCTATACACAGGTTGACTGAACACTGGAATATTGTCATTCGCATCCAGAACAGTAATATGTATGACTGCAGTCCCTGATTTCTGGGGGTTACCTCCATCAGTTGCGGTAAGAATCAAATCAATGTCTTTCTGTTGTTCACGATCCAACTCTTTGTCCAAGACCAATTCTGCATATTTTCCTCCATCTACATTCTCATGCACAGACAAAATAAAATTCTCATTCCTTTGCAGAGAATATCCTTGAACTCCATTTCGCCCTACATCCAAGTCATGAGCTTCATCCAAAGGGAAACGTTCACCTTTATGTGCCGACTCTGTTATCTCAAAGCTTATGCGCTCACTGGGAAATCGAGGAGAATTGTCATTGACGTCGTGAATTTGTAGAGCTATTCGATGCACCTCAAGCGGGTTTTGCAAGACAAGTTCATATTTTAGAGAGCAAGATATCCTCGGACCACACGCCTCTTCTCGATCTATTGTTTCCGTGACGATTAAATTGCCCGTTGTCAAATCAACGTCACAGTACCTTTTGCTGCTGTCCTCAGGATCAATACGAGTCTTGCGAGCAGATAATCTTTTTGCATCCACTCCTAGATCTTTGGCTATGTTTCCAATCACGTATTGGCGTTTCGTTTCCTCCGGAACCTCGTAGCTGAAATCTCCACATACGGCGCAAAAGAGAGTGAAGAATAGCAGTAAAAGCAACCCAAATGAAAGCGTCCTAAAATTCATATTTAGTGTGGAAAAGAGCCTTACGGTAAAATTAGAGAGACGATTTGATCAGGAAAAAAAATGCGACAATTTCGTCGTTTGCAGACGTTGTCGATGCGGGAGAAAAGGTTGAATATTTACGAGACGGGCGTGAGGGTCTATGAGTGGATTTAAGTGACGGTGAACAGCGACGCTCGGAGTATTTTAGGTTTATTGCAGTAAGATGTTCGTCAGCCCGTACAATAAACTGAATATGGACTTGTTTTGGAAATGAAACTGCAGCTTTATAAAAAATTAAAACGACATTAAAAGCGCTCCATAAACTCCACAGCTTGGTCAATGTCCTAGATAAACTTTGGACATTAAGAAGCATAGTCAAACATTCTAAAAGTCAATTATCACGGAACAATTCCATAATACCACAGTAAAAAGCAGCCAAACAAGACCAAGACGTGTGTACTACAAAGTGATTCAACTGGGACACACAAATGAACCGTCTTTATACAGTTGTTAATGACATTAAATGCATTACAAGTTTTTACAAGCAGAATCTCACGAGAACTTCAACTCTGACAATAAATCACATAACCAGGATTCAACTCAGGACTCGGTTTTTTTTTTGTTTTTTTTTTGTACCACACCAAACTATGATTAAGTATGACTTAAAAGGATAAGGATTCCCCCAAAATAAGGCATGGGTACAGGACAAAGGGAAAAAATCTATGTCAACAGTCAAGTAGTTATCTCTTGGTTATGATATATAGTTGTGTATGAATACATAGACTGTCCACATTAATAACATACGTAAACTTAGACTGTCCACAAACCAAAACCACAATTAAGAATCAGTTATGGAACTAGAGAAAAAGCAGAAATAGCTTTCAAAAAACATGTAAAAACTTACGAGTAAACAGCAACAAAAAGCAAGCAAAAAATGTTGAAGACAGGAAGTCTGTATTTGCTTTTCTGTAAAATCTGAAAAGTCTTCATGTAAAGTTCTTTTTCAGATGGAACAATGTGTGAAGAGAATGAGCAGTTGCGGGTTTTATGAGACAAATTATAAAAATTGAAAGGAAAGTCCGCACATTGAAAACAGTGATTAATCAATGCTGCAAAACTCCACTGCCACACAGCTCAGCAACAATGCTTAAAACTACTTTGTATAGTATGGGAATCAAAAACCACACCGCTGAAGTGAGAGTCAGAAAGGGCACCAATTTCAATTCAATACAAAAAAGTAGGTTTTCAAGTAAATTTAAAATGCCAAGTTTAAAATGCTTCACAATGGAAAAACTCAAAAAGAGGTACAAATTGGAAAGAAATCACCAATGGACAAAACAGATTGCTGATGACAGAATTATATGACAGAAGTATATTAAAGGCGTCATCATGATTTTCAGCAGAATTACCACATACTCTCTCTCTCTCTCTCTCACACACACACACACAAACACACATCCACACAGAGACAGTACATGAACTATTTTTCCATTCAGTTTCAACATTGCAGTAAACCAGCTATGATGGAATATGCAATTAGACAAAAAATATTTTTGCAGTACTTTCAAACAACATAAAAAACACATAATGAAGCCACCAATATTGTTCCATATTGACCAAAACAAAGAAAAAACATACTGAAATAGTAAGCAAAAAGCTTACCTCAGAATCTGCTGGACTACCAACAAGAGAACTGCAGTCAAAGGTGTCATTTAGACTTCGCTTTAGAGTAAGAGTTGAGGGCAGTGTATTATCATTGTAGGATCTGACGAACTTGAAGTCACTGGTGTGTGAGCCTGTTGTTAGGTATGCATCATAATTGTAAGAACTGCGGAGAGTTCCTGCTCCCTCAACCTCTGCATAATTGGGAGGGAGATATGCGCTGGGAATGGCGACTGCTCCATCAAACAACAGTCTGGGCTTTCTCCTGTGGCAAAACCTCACAGCCAGGATCAGGATAATAAAGGTGAGAAAGAAGGTGGACACCGAAACAAGTGCGATGATCAAATATGATGTTAGTTTGGAGTTGCTCTCTTCATAAGTCATGTCTTTAAGTTCTGGAACTTCAGCGAGGTTATCAGAAATAAGTAAATACACAGAACAGGTAGCAGAGAGAGGAGGCTGTCCATTATCTTTCACCGAAATAACAAGGTTCTGCTTCATGCTGTCAGATTCAGTGACGTCTCGCTGCGCCCTGATCTCTCCACTGTGGAGACCAATGGTGAAAAGTCCTAAATCAGTAGACTTAATAATCTGATAGGACAGCCACGCATTCTGTCCAGAGTCAGCATCCACAGCGATCACCTTGGAGACCAGAGACCCTGACAGAGCAGCTTTGGGGACCATCTCAGTCATTAAAGACTTTCCCTCTGGAGCAGGGTATAATATTTGTGGAGAGTTATCATTCTCATCTGTTATGAACACACTCACTGTTGTGTTGCTGCTGAGTGGAGGAGAACCGTTGTCTCTGGCTACAACCTGGACTTTGAGGCTACGGAACTGCTCATAATCAAATGACCTTACAGCATGGATCACCCCTGTGTCTGCATTTACAGACAGAAATGAGGATACTGGAACACCTTTGACCTCACTGGGCACCAGAGAGTACAGCACTGTACCATTCTGCCTCCAATCTGGGTCTTTTGCACTAACAGAAGAAATAGAAGTGCCTGGTTTGTTATTCTCACCCACATAAGCGTGGTAGGATAGCTTTTCAAATGATGGAGCATTGTCATTAATATCTGAAATGGATACATGAATAGTCTCAAAAGATGATAGTGGTGGAGTTCCTCCATCAGTTGCAGTGATAGTTATATTGAATTCAGCTTCTGTTTCCCGATCCAGGGGGCTTGTTGTTACCAAAGAAAAATAATTTTTAATGGATGGATTTAATTTAAAAGGGACATTTTGTTTAATAGAGCAATGGATATGTCGATTATCTCCTGAGTCTATGTCTTGAACATTAATAATGGCCACCTCAGTTCCTACAGCAGCATTCTCAGCAATAGGATTGCTCAAGGATGTAAAAATGATTTTTGGAACGTTATCATTTACATCAGTTACATCAATAACCACATCCGCAGTAGATGCTAATCCAGATCCATCTTTAGCCTGCACTTTAATTTCATAATATTTTTCCAATTCATAGTCAATATCTCCGGTCACCTTAATTTGTCCAGTAACCTTATCGATCATAAATAACTGTGCTGCATTATCAGCAATGCGACTAAATTCATAAGAGACTGCTCCATTTGCACCTTCATCAGCATCTGTTGCGCTTACTGTGACAACTTCAGTTCCCAAAGCTGCGTTTTCAGTCAAAGCCACTTTATACACAGGCTGACTAAACACTGGACTATTATCGTTTGCATCCAGCACAGTAATGTGTATAACTGCAGTCCCAGATCTCTGAGGATTCCCACCATCAAATGCAGTCAATATTAAGTCAATGTCCTTCTGCTGTTCACGATCCAGCTCTTTATCCAACACAAGCTCTGCATATTTCCCCCTCTCTGTGCTCCCCTGTACAGACAAAATAAAATAATCGTTCTTATCCAGCGAGTATCCATTAACTCCGTTTTGCCCGATGTCAGAGTCGTGAGCTTCATCCAAACGGAAACGCTGCCCTTTCGACGCGGACTCGCGGATTTCGAAAATAATTCGTTCGTTAAAGAATTTTGGCGAGTTGTCATTAACGTCTTCAATCATAAGAGATATGCGATATACTTCCAGAGGATTTGCCAAGACAAGCTCATAATTTAAGATACAGTTCTTTCTAGATCCGCAAAGCACCTCTCTGTCCATTGTCTCCGCCACGATCAAATCTCCAGTATTCACGTTAATGTCAGCATACCGTTTTCCGCTGTCCTCCGTGTTTATTCGGGCCTTTCGTGCTGACAACCTCTGAGCAGGGATTCCAAGATCTTTTGCAATATTTCCAATTACATACTGACGTTTCGTTTCTTCGGGGACTGTGTAGCTGAGATCTCCGTGAACGGCGCTCCAAAAGACGAAAAACAACACTGACCAAAGAGCAAATGTCGAATCTGAGAGCGTCAAGCAAACCATGTTTGCAGATCTATAACTGCACTCTCATGATTGAAACCTTCTAACGACGGTACATTAATATACTCCGTCAGGAATAAGGACAGAAAGACTATTTCATTCGGTCTCAAAATTTTGCTTGCCGTCTGTTCTGCAGCTAAATATTTAAGAGATGGGCGGAAAGGTTCAGCAGTAGTTTAAGTGATGGTGAACAGCGACGCTCTGAGTATTTTATGTTTACTGCAAGTATAAATTCCTACAACTCACCAAATTACTCCGGCAAAGAAACTTTGTGTATTACGTTACTCTGCCTTGATTTCCCAGTGCACGTCAAAAGGACACATAACATATTACTCGTAGACAATACGCCTACAGATAGACTACGGTATAGATGTAATGCATTTTGACTTAATTTGCTGGCAACTCTTCACTCTTAAAAATAAAGGTACTACAAACGTTTCTTTAAATAATACCGCAAAATAATCCTATGCAATTCTTTTAACATCCATTTTTGTTTACATCCAAGTTTTATGGGTGTGAAAAATCCTCAAATTGGTAAATAGCCTTTACATCTGCTTTTTACACCTTTAAAATGTTTTTCACACATAAGACACTTTTACGAAAATAAATCTTTGTGGAACCAAAATGGCTCTTCTCTGACATCGCTCATTGAACCCTTCGTAGAACCTTTATTTTTTAAGAACTTTAGAACTGAAATCTAAGCGATTGTTTCTAAGCACTCATTTTTGACTGATACGTTTATACATCACTGATAAAATTTAGAAAAGGATATAAATTTTACTTTAATAATAGAATATTACATTTAAAAAGTAACTATAATTAAACAAAACGTTATACAAGACACGCTGATGCATATTTTTTTAACTTATAAGAGATTTGGCAAATGTGATAATCCAAACTGGGCTGTCCAAATGTAAGCTAACAGAGCAAATGTAAAAAGAACCGTTACATTTCAGAACCACGGAGAGCGCAAAGTGAGTCATCCTCTGACCAGACCCACTGAGACATTACATTTTAAAGACTTATAACGTCCCCAGTACATAATCATTTTTGTTTTGGAAGATATTGTTTTCTCTGAAAACACCAAAGAGCGACCACACAGTACACTTAATAAGATGCAAAACACCCAAATTACTTCACAAACACATACAGTATAACCACACTATATTCAAGCTTCCGGTTGATTTCTTTTCAATTAAGCATGTCCAATTTCTGTTGAAGCAAAAATGTCACTACTTTGTAAAAACTAAACACTTGCAATCACTGAATCATTGAGCTAACACATTTAAATGCCAAGTTTATATACATACAATATACACGTCTAAAAAACGTGATAAGTAAAACACACATTTTGTTTAATGAAGTATTAAAAAGCACACAAACCACTGTAATCAGGGCTGTCAATTATCACTCAATCAAAAATTCACATTGCCTCTGCCTAGCCTGTTCCCACACTGCAAGATAACTGGAAGCACTTCAGGTATGACTCTTGAAAGAGACAGCATGTTTTTTGGAAATATTCAGAAGCTGAAATTGTTTGATTTCTGTTACTGCAGTGGAAATATCACTGAAACCATTTCAGGCTAAGTAGCCGAATAAATCCTCTGCCACCTAGATAATAAATGCTGTAATGTGCAATGAAATGAAACAAACAAAACAAAACAAAACAAAAAAAAAAAACTACCATAACCCATGTCCTCATCACATTTCTTGTCTCAAACAGCAGCACATAATATCAGCTAAACTAGTGAATTAAAATCATGCTACTTCAACCATGTCATAATTAAGAAGAAATATAATTTAGGCTACAATTTAAAATAAAATGTAAAACAACCTACAAGCTACAATCAAGCTAAATGTTAGTTAGCAAGTACTTCATAACTTATATTTGATGAATGTTTAATTTCAAAAAGCATACTAAAGAAAAGGGAGAGAAATCAATGATTCATAGTGACAGTCTACTAGCAACTCAAACAACAGTATGAGTAGCACTCATGATTATACTCAACAATGCCAGAAATGCAAGCTATATAAAAGCAACACCACAACAGCTCTCAAAAAAGTATAAGTTCATGAAAGTATGAAAATGTTTGCAAATTATGGTTCTATTCACACCAAAACACGCAATATATTGTACATTTTCCTTAAATATGTTTGCAGGGTCTTACCTCTGAATTTCTTGTATCAACAATGAGAGAATCTTCAAAAACATCTTTTTCATTTGGATTTCTCTTAAGAGTAAGAGTTGAGGCAAGTGTATTGTCATTGTAGGATCTGATGAACTTGAAGTCACTGGTGTGTGAGCCTGTCGTTAGGTATGCATCGTAATTGTAAGAACTACGGAGAGTTCCAGCTCCCTCAACCTCTGCATAGTTAGGAGGGAGATATGCACTGGGAATGGCCACTGCTCCATCAAACAACAGTCTGGGCTTTCTCCTGTGGCAAAACCTCACAGCCAGGATCAGGATAATAAAGGTTAGAAAGAAGGTGGACACCGAAACAAGTGCGATGATCAAATATGATGTTAGTTTGGAGTTGCTCTCTTCGTAAGTCATGTCCTTAAGTTCTGGAACTTCAGCGAGGTTATCAGAAATAAGTAAATACACAGAACAGGTAGCAGAGAGAGGAGGCTGTCCATTATCCTTCACTGAAATAACAAGGTTCTGCTTCATGCTGTCAAATTCAGTGACATCCCGCTGCGCCCTAATCTCACCACTGTGGAGACCAATGGTGAAAAGTCCTGGATCACTAGACTTGATAATGTGATAGGACAGCCATGAATTCTGTCCAGAGTCAGCATCCACAGCAATCACCTTGGAGACCAGGGACCCTGACAAAGCAGCTTTAGGGACCATCTCAGTCATTAAAGACTTCCCCTCTGGAGCAGGGTATAATATCTGTGGAGAGTTATCATTCTCATCTGTTATGAACACACTCACTGTCGTGTTGCTCCTGAGTGGGGGAGAACCATTGTCTCTGGCTACAACCTGGACTTTGAAGCTTCTGAACTGTTCATAATCGAAAGACCTCACAGCATGGATCACCCCTGTGTCTGCATTTACAGACAGAAATGAGGACACTGGAACACCGTTGACCTCACTGGGTACCAGAGAGTACAGCACAGTACCGTTCTGCTTCCAGTCTGGATCTTTTGCAGTAACAGAACAAATAGAGGTGCCGGGTTTGTTATTCTCACCTACATAAGCACTGTAGGAGAGCTCTTCAAATAATGGAGCATTGTCATTGACATCTGAAATAGATACTTGAATAGTCTTAAAAGATGACAGTGGTGGAGAGCCTCCATCAGCTGCAAGGATGGTAATATTGTACTCAGCTTCTGTTTCCCGATCCAGGGAGCTTATAGTTACTAAAGAAAAATAATTTTTAATGGATGGATTTAATTTAAATGGTACATTTTGCTGAATTGAGCAATGGATCTGTCGATTTTCTCCTGAGTCTTTATCTTGAACATTAATAATGGCTACCTCAGTGCCTACAGCAATGTTCTCAGGTACAGGATTTTTAAGAGAGGTCAGCAGGATTTTTGGAGCATTATCATTTATGTCAGTGATATCTATCATGATGTTTGCAGTAGATGCTAAGCCAGATCCATCTTTAGCCTGCACTTTAATTTCATAATATTTTTCCAGTTCATAGTCAATCTCTCCGGTCACCTTAATTTGTCCAGTAACCTTATCGATCATAAATAACTGTGCTGCATTATCAGCAATGCGACTGAATTCATAGGTGACTGCTCCATTTGCTCCTTCATCAGCATCTGTTGCGCTTACTGTGACAACTTCAGTTCCCAAAGCTGCATTTTCAACCAAAGCTACTTTATACACAGGCTGACTAAACACGGGACTATTGTCGTTAGCATCCAGCACAGTAATGTGTATAACTGCAGTCCCAGATCTCTGAGGATTCCCACCATCAAATGCAGTCAATATTAAGTCAATGTCCTTCTGCTGTTCACGATCCAGCTCTTTCTCCAAAACAAGCTCTGCATATTTTCCCCTCTCTGTGCTCCCATGTACAGACAAAATGAAATGATCGTTTTTCTCCAGCGAGTAGCCATTTACTCCATTTTGCCCGATGTCAGAGTCGTGAGCTTCATCCAAACGGAAACGTTGCCCTTTCGATGCGGACTCGTGGATTTCGAAAGTAATTCGTTCATTAAGAAATTTTGGCGCGTTATCATTAATATCCTCAATTTGCAGAGATATGCGGTGTACTTCGAGGGGGTCTTCCAAAACGAGCTCGTAATTAAGAACACATTTAATTCTAGATCCGCAAATCACCTCTCTGTCCATTGTCTCCGCCACGATGAAATCTCCAGTATTCACGTTAATGTCAGCATACCGTTTGCTGCTGTCCTCCGTGTTTATTCGGGCCTTTCGTGCTGACAACCTCTGAGCAGGGATTCCGAGATCTTTTGCAATATTTCCAATTACATACTGACGTTTCGTTTCTTCGGGGACTGTGTAGCTGAGATCTCCGTGAACGGCGCTCCAAAAGACGAAAAACAACACTGACCAAAGAGCAAATGTCGAAGCTGACAGCGTCAAGCAAACCATATTTGCAGATCTGAAAATCCACTTTCCTGATTTAAACCTTCTAACGTTGTTATATTAATACACTCCGTTAGGATTAAAGACCGAAAAACTAGATTATTCCATTCTGTTTGGAGATCGCTTTTTGCTCTGTATTCTGCAGCTAAATATTGAAGAGATGGGCGGAAAGGTTCAGCAGTTGTTTAAGTGATGGTGAACAGCGACGCTCTGAGTATTTTATGTTTACTGCAAGTATAAATTACTAGGACTGATCAAATGATTCCAACAATGCAACTTCGTGTTATGTTACTCTGCCTCGATTTTCAAGTGCGTGTCATAAGGATACATAAAATATTACTCGTAGATAATACGCCAACAGAAACGGTGTAGATGTAGTGCAGACTTAGTTTGCTGACAACTTTTTACTCTTAAAAATAAAGGCACTAAACAAGGTTATTTGACTAATGCCATAAAAGATTCCTATGTAATTCTATTAACATCCATTTTCTTAGTTATATGGATGTGAAGAGCCGATAAATTGGTAAATAGCATTTTACATCTGCTTTTTTTACACCTTTAAAATGTTTTTTTCATAGATACATCTGTTTTATAAAAACAATTCTTTGTGGAGCAAAAAATGGCTATTCTGTGGCACCGCTTAATGAAACCTCCATATTAACTTTATTTTTAAGAACGTTAAAACTGAAGCCTAAGCAAATGTTCATAAGCACCCATTTTCAACTGATAAGTTTAAACATCACTGATAACAGTAAGAAGTTGGTGAAAAAACACCTGCAATGCTTCCATTGTACGGTCTGATTTAATGTATATTGAGATATTTGATTGTAACAATAAAATATGAAATGAAAACGGTAATTGCAATCAAACAAAGAGTTATATAAGACTGACAGATACCCATTTTTAACTGTTGAAAGATTTGGAAAATGTGCTATGCCACAATAGACTGTCCTAATGTAAGCCAACAGAGCAAATGCAAGAAAACATTACATTTTAGAACCACAAATAACTCATAGTCATCCTCCAAATATACCCACTGAGACATTTCATTTTTAAGATGTAAATCTTCCTCAGTACATAATCCTTTTTGTTTCAGATAATGAGGTTTTCTATAAAAAACTCAAAATAGAGAGCACATAGTACACTTTATAAGATGCAAGATCAAACACCCAAATTACTTCATAATCACATACAGTATAATCACACTAAATACAAGCCACCTGTTTATTTGTTTTCAATCAGATATGCCACATTTCTATAATATCAGTCGAAGCATAAATGTCACTAGTTTGTTGAAACTAAATGCTTGTAGTCAATAAATCATTGTGCTAATGCATTTGAATGCAAAGGTTATAAAAAGCATACACATCGACAAAAAATAGTGACAAGTAAAACATTAATTTTGATCAAGGAAGTATTAAAAAGCACACAAACCACTGTAATCAGAACTGTCAATTATCTGACAATCAAAAATTCACATTGCCTCTGAGTAGCCTGTTCTCACACTGCAAGATAACAAGAAGCATATTGAAAGAGGCAGTATGTTTTTTTGAAATTATTCTGAACTAGAAATTACTTAATTTTTGTTACTGCAGAGGAAACATCCCTGGAACCATTTCAGGTTGCGTAGCTGAGATTATGCCCTCTGCAACCTGGTTAATAAATACTGCTATATATAATTAAATGAGACAAAACTATAACAATTACAGCCATAGCACCCACATCATCATCATCACATTTCTTGGGTCAAACGATGACACATATAATCTGCCAAACACTTGATTAAAGTTATGCAACCTAAACCATGTCACAAATAAGAAGACAATTAATCTAGGCTTCAATCTAAATGTGGTTGCCAAACATTAGACAGCGAGAAGTTAACAAATGATATTTGATGAATGCTTAATTTCAAATAGCAAACTAAATAAAGGGGAAAATATTTCATGACTTGCAGTTACAGTGTACTCGTAACTGTTTCAACTCTAAGTAGCACCCATGATTATACTGAACAATGCTATGTAACAAAGCTATGTAAAAGCAACTTAGCAACAGCTCTAAGTAAATTTTGGCCTGTCCGAACTTGTATGGGTCATGATGAGGGTCATGAAAGTAGAAAAGCATTTGCAAATGATGGTTCTATTCACACCAACACATGATCTATGAAAACATTGCTTAAATATGTTTAGAAGGGCTTACCTCTGAATCTCTTGTATCAACAATGAGAGAATCTTCTAGCATATATTTTTCATTTGGATTTCTCTTCAGAGTAAGTGTTGAGGCAAGTGTATTGTCATTGTAGGATCTGACAAACTTGAAATCACTGGTGTGTGAGCCTGTTGTTAGGTATGCATCATAATTGTAAGAACTGCGGAGAGTTCCTGCTCCCTCAACCTCTGCATAGTTAGGAGGGAGATATGCGCTGGGAATGGCCACTGCTCCATCAAACAACAGTCTGGGTTTTCTCCTGTGGCAAAATCTCACAGCCAGGATCAGGATAATAAAGGTCAGAAAGAAGGTGGACACTGAAACAAGTGCGATGATCAAATATGATGTTAGTTTGGAGTTGCTCTCTTCATACGTCATGTCTTTAAGTTCTGGAACTTCAGCGAGGTTATCAGAAATAAGTAAATACACAGAACAGGTAGCAGAGAGAGGAGGCTGTCCATTATCCTTCACTGAAATAACCAGGTTCTGCTTCATGCTGTCCGATTCAATGATGTCCCGCTGCGCCCTGATCTCTCCACTGTGGAGACCAATGGTGAAAAGTCCTGGTTCAGTAGACTTGATAATGTGATAGGACAGCCATGAATTCTGTCCAGAGTCAGCATCCACAGCAATCACCTTGGAGACCAGAGAGCCTGACAGAGCAGCTTTGGGGACCATTTCAGTCATTAAAGACTTTCCCTCTGGAGCAGGGTATAATATCTGTGGAGAGTTATCATTCTCATCTGTTATGAACACACTCACAGTCGTGTTGCTGCTGAGTGGAGGAGAACCATTGTCTCTGGCTACAACCTGGACTTTAAAGTTTCTGAACTGCTCATAGTCAAATGACCTCACAGCATGGATCACCCCTGTGTCTGCATTTACAGACAGATATGAGGACACTGGAACGCCATTGACCTCATTGGGCACCAGAGAGTACAGCACAGTACCATTCTGCCTCCAGTCTGGGTCTTTTGCAGTAACAGAACAAATAGAGGTGCCTGGTTTGTTATTCTCACCTACATAAGCATTGTAGGAGAGCTCTTCAAATGATGGAGCATTGTCATTGACATCTGAAATAGATACTTGAATAGTCTTAAAAGATGACAGTGGTGGAGAGCCTCCATCAGTTGCAGTGATGGTAATATTGTAATCAGCTTCTGTTTCTCGATCCAGGGAGCTTATAGTTACTAAAGAAAAATAATTTTTAATGGATGGATTTAATTTAAACGGTACATTTTGCTGAACTGAACAATGGATCTGTCGATTATCTCCTGAGTCTTTATCTTGAACATTAATAATGGCTACCTCAGTGCCTACAGCAATGTTCTCAGGTACAGGATTTTTAAGAGAGGTAAGCAGGATTTTTGGAGCATTATCATTGATGTCAATGATATCTATAATAATGTTTGCAGTGGATGCTAAGCCCGAACTATCTTTGGCCTGCACACCAATTTCATAATATTTTTCCTTCTCAAAATCTATATCTCCGCTTACCTTAATTTGTCCAGTCATTTTATTTATAGTAAATATCTGTGCTGCATTATCAGCAATGCCACTGAATTCATAAGAGACTGCCCCATTTGCTCCTTCATCAGCATCTGCTGCACTTACTGTAACAACTTCAGTTCCCAAAGCTGCATTTTCAACCAAAGCCACTTTATACACAGGCTGACTAAACACTGGACTATTGTCGTTTGCATCCAGCACAGTAACGTGTATAACCGCAGTCCCAGATCTCTGAGGATTCCCACCATCAAATGCAGTTAGTATCAAGTCGATTTCCTTCTGTTGTTCACGATCCAGCTCTTTCTCCAAAACAAGCTCAGCATATTTCCTTCTACTCTTGTTATCGTTTACAGACAATACAAAATGTCCATTCTTCTCGAGCATGTACCCTTTAACTCCGTTTTGCCCGATATCAGAGTCGTGAGCTTCATCTAGTTGGAAGCGCTGCCCTTTAAGGGATGACTCGCTTATTTCAATGATAATTCGTTCATTAAGAAATTTTGGCGCGTTATCATTAATATCCTCAATTTGCAGAGATATGCGGTGTACTTCGAGGGGGTCTTCCAAAACGAGCTCGTAATTAAGAATACAGTTAATTCTTGATCCGCAAATCACCTCTCTGTCCATTGTCTCCGCCACGATCAAATCTCCAGTATTCACGCTAATGTCAGCATACCGTTTACCGCTGTCCTCTGTGTTAATTCGGGCCTTTCGTGCTGATAACCTCTGTGCCGCGATTCCGAGATCTTTTGCAATATTTCCTATTACATATTGACGTTTCGTTTCTTCAAGAACTGTGTAGGTGAGATCCCCGTGAGCGGCGCTCCAAAAGACGAAAAACAATACTGACCACAGAGCAAACGTCGAATCTGAGAGCGTCAAGCAAACCATATTTGCAGATCTAAAACTCCACCTTCCTCATTTAAACCTTTTAACGTTGTTATATTGATATACTCCGTCAGGAATAAAGACCGAAAGACCAGACTACTCCATTCGATTGGAGATCGTTCTTAATGTCTGTTGGGCAGCTAAATATTTAGGAGATGGGCGGAAAGGTTCAGCAGTAGTTTTAGTGATGGTGAACAGCGACGCTCTGAGTATTTTATGTTTATTGCAAGAATAAACAACTAGGTCTGATCAAATGACTTCAGCAAAACAGCTTCTTTTATTACGCTACTCTGCCTCGATTTCCCAGTGCACGTCATCAGAAAAAATAATATGTTACTTCGTAGAAAATACGCCAACAGATACAGCATGGATGAAGTGCAGACCTAGTTTCCAAAAAAAAAAGGTGCTATAAACCTTTTTTTTTTTTCACCAATGCCATAACAGAATCATATTTGATTCAATAAATTCCATTTTTATCAACTTAATATGGGTGTGAAGAACTTGGAAATTGGTCAATAACCTTTACATCCGCCTTTTTACACCTTTAAAATGTTCTCTATAGATACATCTGATTTCCTTTCCAAAAGCACTTATTTGTGGAATACCACATTGGCTCTCTACGGCATCGCGTAAAGAACCCTTTGTAGAATCTTTATTTTCAAGAGCTTTAGCATTGGAGCCTAAGAGATTGTTTATAACGACCCCATACAATATGATATGTTTTAATATATCTGATAACAGTTAGAAGTGACACGAAAAACAGTTGCATAGACGTACTGATTTCAATTTAATTTTTTAGGGAATTTGGGTAAATGTGATAAGTCACACTGGGCTGTCTAAATGTATTCTAAAAAAGTAAATGGAAAAAAACATTAAATTTCAGCACCACGGGGAGCTCACAGTGTAAGTGAGACGTCAAAATTTGAAGACTTTGAAGAATTTTTTTGGTTGTTTGTTAAATTTTGAAGTTGAAAACGCTGTATCACACCAAAGAAGGGACACAAAATGTACATAATAGGATGCAAAAATAAGCACCATTATTATTTCATAAACACACATGTATAATCACATTATATACAAGCCTCTTGCTGTTTTGTTTTTCAAGATTTCTGCAATATCAGGTAAATTATTAAAGTCACTAATTATTTTAAATAGAAATTAAAAGCTTGTAGTCACTGAATCATTGTGCCATTCAACACAATTAAATGTCAAGATTCATAAACACTGTATTCTGCAAAACATTTATTTTGCTCCTGTAATCAGTAGTGTGACTTATTCCTTCAAAAATCCTGGTTGCCACCGAATGGCATATTCTCAAACCGCAAGTTAACTTAAAGCACACCATATATGAGTTTCGAAAAAGACAGGTAGTTTACATGAAAGCATTTAAAAACAAGTATTACTTGATTTATGCTACTGCAGAGGAAATAGCCCTTAAGTGACCCTAAGTGGTTCACCTGCTATGAGATGGTATTAAGTGCAACTAAAAGAGACAGAAAATCCCTTAATCATAGCCACAACATGCAAGTCATCATGGTCACTTTTCTTGTGTTGAAACAAAAGCACAGATCGCCTGCCCAGTACCTGAATTAAAAACAGTCTATCTGTACCATTTCAAAAGTAAACAGACATACAACTTAGATTACAACCTAAAAGTAATGTGTTGCCAAACACTAGTTAGTAAGTACTTCTCAAATTATATAGTATGCATGCATAACTTCATCAAAATGTACTGGAGAGATGAGAGAAAAATTGATGACTTGCATTACAGTCCACTGATAAAGCTATGAAACACCTAAGTAGCACCTTTGTTTACACTGGACAATGCCAAAAATGCAAGCCATACAAAAACAAGTTTACATATGGACAGCTCTCTTTAAAAACTTAATAAGAGCATGGGGAGAATGCTAAATAAATATTTAAGTTGCTGAAAGTAGGGAAACAATGGTTCTATTCACACCAGCAATGTACATTGTATTTTTTATAAATATGTTTGCAGGGGCTTACCTCTGAATCTCTTGTATCAACAATAAGAGAATCTTCAAACACGTCTTTTTCATTTGGATTTCTCTTAAGAGTAAGTGTTGAGGCAAGTGTATTGTCATTGTAGGATCTGATGAACTTGAAGTCACTGGTGTGTGAGCCTGTTGTTAGGTATGCATCATAATTGTAAGAACTGCGGAGAGTTCCAGCTCCCTCAACCTCTGCATAGTTAGGAGGGAGATATGCACTGGGAATGGCGACTGCTCCATCAAACAACAGTCTGGGCTTTCTCCTGTGGCAAAATCGTACAGCCAGAATCAGGATAATGAACGTCAGAAAGAAGGTGGACACTGAAACAAGTGCGATGATCAAATATGATGTTAGTTTGGAGTTGCTCTCTTCATAAGTCATGTCCTTTAGTTCTGGGACTTCAGTGAGGTTATCAGAAATAAGTAAATACACAGAACAGGTTGCAGAGAGAGGAGGCTGTCCATTATCTTTCACTGAAATAACCAGATTCTGCTTCATGCTGTCAGATTCAGTGATGTCCCGCTGCGCCCTGATCTCTCCACTGTGGAGACCAATGGTGAAAAGTCCTGGATCAGTAGACTTGATAATGTGGTAGGACAGCCAAGCATTCTGGCCAGAGTCAGCATCAACAGCGATCACCTTGGAGACCAGAGAGCCTGACAGAGCAGCTTTGGGGACCATCTCAGTCATTACAGACTTCCCCTCTGGAGCAGGGTATAATATCTGTGGAGAGTTATCATTCTCATCCGTTATGAACACACTCACAGTCGTGTTGCTGCTGAGTGGAGGAGAACCATTGTCTCTGGCTACAACCTGGACTTTGAAGCTTCTGAACTGTTCATAATCAAATGACCTCACAGCATGGATTACCCCTGTGTCTGCATTTACAGATAAGAATGACGACACTGGAACACCATTGACCTCACTCTGCACAAGAGAATACAATACTGTACCATTCTGCCGCCAGTCTGGATCTCTTGCTTTAACAGAACAAATAGAAGTTCCAGGTTTGTTATTCTCAGCTATGTAAGCAGTATAGAACAGCTTTTCAAATGTAGGTGGATTGTCATTGACATCAGACACTGATAAATGGATAACTGTGGATGAGGACAATGCCGGGGTTCCTTCATCTGTTACAGTAATTGTTATATTAAAATCTGAAACAACTTCACGGTCCACTTCACTTGTAGTAACTATGGAGAAATAATTTTTTATTGAAGGATTTAATTTAAAAGGAACGTCTTCTTGAATGAAACAATGAACCTGTCGATTCTGACCAGAGTCTTCATCTTGTACATTTATTATACCGACCTCTGTCCCAGGAGTAACGTTCTCAGGGAATGGATTGGTGAGAGACTTAATAACTATCTTAGGACTGTTATCATTCATGTCAATAACCTCTACAACGACTTTAGCATCAGAGGCCGACCCTAATCCATCCTTGGCTTGCACACGCATTTCATAGTATGACTCCTCTTCGAAATCCACCGGACCAACGACCTTAATTTCCCCGCTAATGTTGTCCAACGAAAACAGTCTAACGGTTTTATCAGATAGTCTACTAAACTCGTATGTTACCTCTCCGTTCGGACCATCATCTGCGTCCGTAGCCTTGACTGTCACTACTACCGTGCCCATAGGAGCATTTTCAGGTAGAGTTACTTTATACACAGACTGACTAAACACTGGAGAATTGTCATTAGCATCCAACACCATGACGTGTATCAGTACCGTGCCGGATCTTCGTGGATCTCCACCATCATTAGCAGATAAAAACAAGGTAACCTCATTTTCCTTCTCGCGATCTAGTTCCTTATCAAGCACTAACTCTGCATACTTCCCTCCATCAGAGTTTGCACGGACATGTAAAGAAAAATGCTCGTTTCTTTCCAACGAATATCCTTGAACTGCGTTTTGTCCTAAATCCGCATCGTGAGCTTCTCCCAAGAAAAATGAGGTTCCTTTGTCTGCTGACTCACGAATTTCGAGCTTAATTTTTTCAGAAGAAAACTGTGGTGCATTATCGTTTATATCCTGAATGTGGACAAATACGCTGTGTAGCTCTAATGGTCTCTCAAGCACAAGCTCATACTTCAAGACACACGTCGATCGTGAGCCGCAAAGCTCCTCTCTGTCTACGGGTTGTGAAACAATAAGGGCTCCCGTCCTTGGATCCAGCTCACAAAATCGTTTACTGGTACTGTCTGCATCCAAACGAGCATTTCTAGTCACGAGAGCTTTAGCATCGAGTCCGAGGTCTTTGGCTAGGTTGCCAACAACGTGTCCTCGTTTCATTTCCTCGGGAATGGAGTAGCTTAAATCGCCATTGCAGGGAGAGAGACCAAGAAACAAAAGAAAGAACAGAGGCAAGCAGGGTAATCTTTCCATCTTCAACTCCTTTAGATATTGTACCTCTCCAGAAAGCAAAAAGACAAAGTCTATGGATTGTAGTTTTATAGAGTA
The DNA here is from genome assembly GCF_030463535.1 of Salminus brasiliensis. Lineage (NCBI taxonomy): Eukaryota > Metazoa > Chordata > Actinopteri > Characiformes > Bryconidae > Salminus > Salminus brasiliensis. The sequence continues at coordinate 1,826,430 of NC_132893.1, forward strand.
ACGATTCCACGTCTTTGCTCTACAGATGGATCTCTTTTAAACGATACCAAAAGCTCTCGTCTGTTTTCCTCAACATTAGCAGCCCAGCAAAGGGCGGGTGGATATTTTAAAGCAAATGCTGGTAAATGTCGACCCCCTGAGTACAAACAGGGAAATGCTACAGTCAAAAAAAAAAAAATTATGTTCGCGATGAGAATTGCTTGTCTTGACAAGTAAGAATCGCAACGAGTATGTTAAGGATAAAGAACGAAATTAAAAACACAAACTACTACAAATGACTGTGTATTTGACACATCTATCTATATATCTACCTATATATATATATATATATATATATATATATATATATATATATATATATATAATAGTAATACAATTACGATTAACTTTTAGAATAAAATAATTATTGCATTTGAAAAAATGGTCACAGGAATGGTTAAAAACAAAGCCACTTACATGTCCAGAAATAATCCAAAGAAATCAACAAATTCCAGACAAAATATATAAGTACATGGATGAATGAAATACTGAACAAAGGGATTTAAAACTTCAATAACCCTATAATAAACCAAAAATTAAAAACAAGCAAGCTTACCTTGTCAGTTTCTGCTGAAACGTTTAGTTTCATAAATGTCTCCTCAAAGTGGTCATTTGGAACTTTCTCCAGGGTATAATTAGAAGAAAGTGTGTTGTCATTGTATGATCGAGCGAACTTGAAGTCACTGGTGTGTGAGCCTGTTGTTAGGTATGCGTCATAATTGTAAGAACTGCGGAGAGTTCCTGCTCCCTCAACCTCCGCATAGTTAGGAGGGAGATATGCGCTGGGAATGGCGACTGCTCCATCAAACAACAGTCTGGGTTTTCTGCTGTGGCAAAATCTTACAGCCAGGATCAGGATAATAAACGTCAGGAAGAAGGTGGACACTGAAACAAGTGCAATTATCAAATATGATGTTAGTTTGGAGTTGTTTTCTTCATACGTCATGTCCTTAAGTTCTGGAACTTCAGCGAGGTTATCAGAAATAAGTAAATACACAGAACAGGTTGCAGAGAGAGGAGGCAGTCCATTATCCTTCACTGAAATAACCAGGTTCTGCTTCATGCTGTCAGATTCAGTGATGTCCCGCTGCGCCCTGATCTCTCCACTGTGGAGACCAATGGTGAAAAGTCCTGGATCATTAGACTTGATAATGTGATAGGACAACCAAGCATTCTGTCCAGAGTCAGCATCAACAGCGATCACCTTGGAGACCAGAGAGCCTGACAGAGCAGCTTTGGGGACCATCTCAGTCATTACAGACTTTCCCTCTGGAGCAGGGTATAATATCTGTGGAGAGTTATCATTCTCATCTGTTATGAACACACTCACAGTCGTGTTGCTGCTGAGTGGGGGAGAACCATTGTCTCTGGCTACAACCTGGACTTTAAAACTTCTGAATTGTTCATAATCAAATGACCTCACAGCATGGATCACCCCTGTGTCTGCATTTACAGATAAATATGAGGACACTGGAACTCCGTTGACCTCACTGGGTACCAGAGAATACAGCACGGTACCGTTTTGCCTCCAGTCTGGATCTCTTGCAGTAACAGAACAAATAGAGGTGCCGGGTTTGTTATTCTCACCAACATAAGCTTTGTATCCCTGCTCTTTAAATATAGGGAAGTTGTCGTTAACGTCTGCAACAGATAACTGTATGACCTTAGAAGAAGATAATGGTGGAGTACCTTCATCAGTGGCTGTTACTGTTATGTTGTAATCTCCTATCAGTTCTCGGTCAAGTTCGCCGGTTGTCACAATTGAAAAATAATTCTTAATTGAAGGAATTAACTTGAATGGAACATCTTGCTGAATGAAACAACGGACTTGTTTGTTATTTCCTGTGTCTTTATCCTGGATATTAATTATGCCAACTTCGGTGCCTGGTGCTGCATTTTCAGGGACTGAATTTTGAACAGATTTGAGAAATATTGCTGGTGCATTGTCATTCACATCAGCCACTTCCACGATGACGCTCGCAAATGAAGCTAACCCAGACCCATCCCTACCTAGTATACTAAGTTCATATGTCGACTCTCTCTCAAAATCCACCTGCCCGTCTAAAATAATATCTCCTGTTTTCGGATTCAATTTGAATAATCTGTTTAGCTCCTCAGATATGTGTCCAAATTCATAAGTCACTAGACCGTTCGCACCTTCGTCAGCATCGGTTGCTGTAACCGTGGCCACAACAGTGCCTGAAGCAGAATTTTCAGGTACATTCACTTTATATACCTTCTGACTAAACACTGGTACGTTGTCATTAGCGTCTAGAACTGTAACGCGAATAGCTGCACTGCCAGATCTCTGTGGGCTTCCACCATCTTTGGCAATGAGTATCAGTGTCAGTTCCTGCTGTTGTTCACGATCTAGCTCTTTCTTTAACACCAATTCTCCATACATCCCACCACCTGGTTTGGCATGGACATCAAAACTAAAGTGTTCATTATTTTGCAGGAAATAGCTTTGGACCGCATTGAGACCAATATCTGCATCGTACGCACCATTCACTGCAAAACGAGCACCTTTGTCTGCCAATTCTGCTATCTCAAACTTGATGACATCGCTTCCAAAGGATGGGGAATTATCGTTAATGTCTTGTACCTCTATCATCACATGATGTAGTTCTAATGGATTTTCTAGAATTATTTCATATTTTAAAAAACATGCGGTCTTTGCCCCGCAAATCTCCTCTCTGTCAATTCTCTCTGCAACGACCAGATCACCGGAGCTCAAAACATCACAATAAATTTTGCCATCATCGTCGACATCCAAACGTGCCTTGCGTGTCGATAACATCTTAGCGTTTAACCCGATGTCCTTGGCAATATTTCCAATCACATATCCAATTTTCGTCTCTTCTGAAACAGAGTAGTTTATTTCTCCATGGACGATGCGTAGAAATCCAACAAGGAATCCCAGCAGTCCGACGAGAAACGAAGGACGGCTCTGTCTTCCGAATTCCATTTTTTATATGTGAAAAGCCTTGAAAAGTCGTCTGCACTCGCGTCTATGTATACAAACCGTGAAAGCGCGATACCTCGAAAATGATTCAGTACAACCAACGACAAGCACCAATGTTGTAGTAATGTGATTCCACCCTCTGCCCATTTTAGTAAAATGGCCTTGTGGTAGGTGGAGAGTCACTGCTTTGTCCCAACGCAGGCGAGTAGCGACGCTCTGCGCATTTTTAGGAAACTGCATGGCGAAAAAGGAAACCACTTAACAGGGAATCCTTTCAACACTTCACTATAGCTTTGAACAATGTCTATCATTTCTCATATATTCACACCAGGTATTGCCAAATCCATTCGACACACGGAGAAACACAAACAGAGGTAAAGACATTTAAATATAGCTTACAAATTAAAAAGTACATATCTTACATTAGTTACCTGACCAAAAACTAATCTGCACTAACACTTGTCAAAAGCAAGCACACTCACAGTCTCTAGCGCTGTCCGCTAAACCGTGGTGCTGAAATGAATGTAAGAATGCTTCATAGATGAAAGGACAGACACGATTTAACAAATATGTCTGACAGCAACCACCTACTTAATAATGCAACCAAGCCTCATTCTATGCTGAGAGTGTATTTTATTCCGCCAAGAGAATGCAAAGCTAAATCAGTGTTTAAGGTTAAAATGATTTTTAACCTTTAAATTCTAGCAGAACAAAAACCTACTTTTTGACAAGCTTTGGCAGCTGAACACCCATCAGGGACTACAATTATACTAAATTCTTTCACACTTGAACATGTTTTTAAGCTAGGATATCCTAAACCCCCTCTACTCACTTGATTTTCTGTACATGATGTCTGAAACATATGAACAGATCAAATCACGTTTTTAGCAGTGCTCAAAAAATGGGGAAGGCTTAAAATACAACATATGTTTTTGATTCTTTTTAACAAGGTTAAGAAAAGCTCCAATCAGCAAGAAGACAAGGACAACACTCACAATTTGTAAAGCAAGTGTTTTACAAAAGTATTTTACTCTTAAAGATAATCACATTTGTCTGAATTACCAAAGGCACTTTACTACACTGTGATGTCAGATTGTTTTTTTAAAAATATTCAAAAAAAAAATTATTTAATGTAATAAAATACAGTATGAAGAAAATCTGTAAGTCACAAAACAGGATTAAACGCCTACCAATCAGTGTAGAAGCCCTTAGCATATTTACTTGAATGAGTACCATAAAGATGACATGAATGACTTTCAATTGGCCTTTTCCTGAAAGTCATAAAAATATTTTAAATATCATTGGCCAGACTGTAAATCTGAAGTAAGTCTGACCAAAATACATTTCAAGAAAATCAAAGATAAAGGTTCAGGCTTGCACAAGATAGGAAACTGCTTAAAAAATAGCATGTAAGTGATAGGATCTTCCAGTATAATCTGCAGTAAAATAGCTAAATCATTGCACACAAACACTGCGGGACATGGCTGTCCATTAACTGAGTGTTAAACGACAGAGGAGACTTTTAAAAGGTGAAGAAAGAGCTAAACTTTGAAAAGGCTGTATTAGCTTTGATTGGAAGGCACAACAGTCAACAATATCAACAGCTCTGAATCCAACTGGCCTGTCCAGAAAGCACTGTGTATTTAACAATAAAGAATGCAGGAATAAACAGCAACCATGATTGCTTTGACTACATAAGAAAAAAAACTGTCCCAAAGTTGCCTTTAGGAAGCACATGGTCAACACAAAGCAGAAACACTGAAACATTCATCTTACCTCTAGTGTTTCACCTACATCACAGAAACTGATTATATTGGAATCATCTGGGCTTTTCCTCAGAGTGCCAACAGCAGGCAGTGTATTGTCATTGTAGGATCTGATGAATTTGAAGTCACTTGTGTGGGAGCCTGTTGTTAGGTATGCGTCATAATTGTAAGAACTGCGGAGAGTTCCTGCTCCCTCAACCTCCGCATAATTAGGAGGGAGATAGGCACTGGGAATGGCCACTGCTCCATCAAATAACAGTCTGGGCTTTCTTCTGTGGCAAAATCTCAACGATAGGATCAGGATAATGAATGTCAGAAAGAAGGTGGACACCGAAACAAGTGCGATAATCAAATATGATGTTAGTTTGGAGTTGCTCTCTTCATAAGTCATGTCCTTAAGTTCTGGAACTTCAGCGAGGTTATCAGAAATGAGTAAATTCACAGAACAGGTTGCAGAGAGAGGAGGCTGTCCATGATCATTCACTGATATAACAAGGTTCTGCTTCATGCTGTCAGATTCAGTAACATCCCGCTGTGCCCTGATCTCTCCACTGTGGAGACCAATGGTGAAAAGTCCTGGATCTGTACACTTGATAATGTGGTAGGACAGCCAAGCATTCTGTCCAGAGTCAGCATCCACAGCGATCACCTTGGAGACCAAAGAGCCTGACAGAGCAGCTTTGGGGACCATCTCAGTCATTAAAGACTTCCCCTCTGGAGCAGGGTATAATATCTGTGGAGAGTTATCATTCTCATCTGTTATGAACACACTCACAGTCGTGTTGCTGCTGAGTGGAGGAGAACCGTTGTCTCTGGCTACAACCTGGACTTTGAAGCTTCTGAACTGTTCATAATCAAATGACCTCGCAGCATGGATCACCCCTGTGTCTGCATTTACAGACAGAAATGAGGACACTGGTACACCGTTGACCTCACTGGATACCAGAGAATACAGCACGGTACCGTTTTGCCTCCAGTCTGGATCTCTTGCAGTAACAGAACAAACAGAGGTGCCGGGTTTGTTATTCTCACCAACATAAGCTTTGTATCCCTGCTCTTTAAATACAGGGAAGTTGTCGTTAACATCTGCAACAGATAACTGTATGACCTTAGAAGAAGATAATGGTGGAGTACCTTCATCAGTGGCTGTTACTGTTATGTTGTAATCTGCTATCAGTTCTCGGTCAAGTTCGCCGGTAGTCACAATTGAAAAATAATTCTTAATTGAAGGAATTAACTTGAATGGAACATCTTGCTGAATGAAACAACGGACTTGTTTGTTTTTTCCTGTGTCTTTATCCTGGATATTAATTATGCCAACTTCGGTGCCTGGTGCTGCATTTTCAGGGACTAAATTTTGAACAGATTTGAGAAATATTGCTGGTGCATTGTCATTCACATCAGCTACTTCCACGATGACGCTCGCAAATGAAGCTAGCCCAGACCCATCCTTACCTTGTATATTAAGTTCAAACCTCGACTCTCTCTCAAAATCCACCTGCCCGTCTAAAATAATATCCCCTGTTTTCGGATTCAATTTGAATAATCTGTTTAACTCCTCGGATATGTGTCCAAATTCATAAGTCACTAGACCGTTCGGACCTTCGTCAGCATCTGTTGCTGTAACCGTCGCCACAACAGTGCCTGAAGCAGAATTTTCAGGTAGATTTACTTTATATATATTCTGACTAAACACTGGTACGTTGTCATTAGCGTCTAGAACTGTAACGCGAATAGCTGCACTGCCAGATCTCTGTGGGCTTCCACCATCTTTCGCAATGAGTATCAGTGTCAGTTCCTGCTGTTGTTCACGATCTAGCTCTTTCTTTAACACCAATTCTCCAAACATCCCCCCACCTGCTTTGGCATGGAAATCAAAATTAAAGTGTTCATTATTTTGCAGCAAATAGCTTTGGACCGCATTAAGACCAATATCTGCATCGTAGGCACCATTCACAGCAAAACGAGCACCTTTGATTGCTGATTCTCGAATCTCAAATTTGATAATATCGCTTGCAAACGACGGAGAATTATCGTTAATGTCTTGTACCTCTATCACCACATGATGTAGTTCTAATGGATTTTCTAGAATTATTTCATATTTTAAAAAACATGCGGTCTTTGCCCCGCAAATCTCCTCTCTGTCAATTCTCTCTGCAACGACCAGATCACCGGAGCTCAAAACATCACAGTAAATTTTGCCATCATCGTCGACATCCAAACGTGCCTTGCGTGTCGATAACACCTTAGCGTTTAACCCGATGTCATTGGCAATATTTCCAATCACATATCCAATTTTCGTCTCTTCTGAAACAGAGTAGTTTATTTCTCCATGGACGATGCGTAGAAATCCAACAAGGAATCCCAGCAGTCCGACGAGAAACGAAGGACGGCTCTGTCTTCCGAATTCCATTTTTTATATGTGAAAAGCCTTGAAAAGTCGTCTGCACTCGCGTCTATGTATACAAACCGTGAAAGCGCGATACCTCGAAAATGATTCAGTACAACCAACGACAAGCACCAATTTTGTAGTAATGTGATTCCACCCTCTGCCCATTTTAGTAAAATGGCCTTGTGGTAGGTGGAAAGTCACTGCTTTGTCCCAACGCAGGCGAGTAGCGACGCTCTGCGCATTTTTAGGAAACTGCATGGCGAAAAAGGAAACCACTTAACAGGGAATCCTTTCAACACTTCACTATAGCTTTGAACAATGTCTATCATTTCTCATATATTCACACCAGGTATTGCCAAATCCATTCGACACACGGAGAAACACAAACAGAGGTAAAGACATTTAAATATAGCTTACAAATAAAAAAGTACATATCTTACATTAGTTACCTGACCAAAAACTAATCTGCACTAACACTTGTCAAAAGCAAGCACACTCACAGTCTCTAGTGCTGTCCGCTAAACCGTGGTGCTGAAATGAATGTAAGAATGCTTCATAGATGAAAGGACAGACACGATTTAACAAATATGTCCGACAGCAACCACCTACTTAATAATGCAACCAAGCCTCATTCTATGCTGAGAGTGTATTTTATTCCACCAAGAGAATGCAAAGCTAAATCAGTGTTTAAGGTTAAAATGATTTTTAACCTTTAAATTCTAGCAGAACAAAAACCTACTTTTTGACAAGCTTTGGCAGCTGAACACCCATCAGGGACTACAATTATACTAAATTCTTTCACACTTGAACATGTTTTTAAGCTGGGATCTCCTAAACCCCCTCTACTCACTTGATTTTCTGTACATGATGTCTGAAACATATGAACAGATCAAATCACGTTTTTAGCAGTGCTCAAAAAATGGGGAAGGCTTAAAATACAACATATGTTTTTGATTCTTTTTAACAAGGTTAAGAAAAGCTCCAATCAGCAAGAAGACAAGGACAACACTCACAATTTGTAAAGCAAGTGTTTTACAAAAGTATTTTACTCTTAAGGATAATCACATTTGTCTGAATTACCAAAGGCACTTTACTACACTGTGATGTCAGATTGTTTTTTTACAAATATTCAAAATAAATATTGATTTAATGTAATAAAATACAGTATGAAGAAAATCTGTAAGTCACAAAACAGGATTAAACGCCTACCAATCAGTGTAGAAGCCCTTAGCATATTTACTTGAATGAGTACCATAAAGATGACATGAATGACTTTCAATTGGCCTTTTCCTGAAAGTCATAAAAATATTTTAAATATCATTGGCCAGACTGTAAATCTGAAGTAAGTCTGACCAAAATACATTTCAAGAAAATCAAAGATAAAGGTTCAGGCTTGCACAAGATAGGAAACTGCTAAAAAATAGCATGCAAGTGATAGGATCTTCCAGTATAATCTGCAGTAAAATAGCTAAATCATTGCACACAAACACTGCGGGACATGGCTGTCCATTAACTGAGTGTTAAAGGACAGAAGAGACTTTTAAAAGGTGAAGAAAGAGCTAAACTTTGAAAAGGCTGTATTAGCTTTGATTGGAAGGCACAACAGTCAACAATATCAACAGCTCTGAATCCAACTGGCCTGTCCAGAAAGCACTGTGTATTTAACAATAAAGAATGCAAGAATAAACAGCAACCATGATTGCTTTGACTACATAAGAAAAAAAAACTGTCCCAAAGTTGCCTTTAGGAAGCACATGGTCAACACAAAGAAGAAACACTGAAACATTTATCTTACCTCTAGTGTTTCACCTACATCACAGAAACTGATTATATTTGAATCATCTGGGCTTTTCCTCAGAGTGCCAACAGCAGGCAGTGTATTGTCATTGTAGGATCTGATGAATTTGAAGTCACTTGTGTGGGAGCCTGTTGTTAGGTATGCGTCATAATTGTAAGAACTGCGGAGAGTTCCTGCTCCCTCAACCTCCGCATAATTAGGAGGGAGATAGGCACTGGGAATGGCCACTGCTCCATCAAATAACAGTCTGGGCTTTCTTCTGTGGCAAAATCTCAACGATAGGATCAGGATAATGAATGTCAGAAAGAAGGTGGACACCGAAACAAGTGCGATAATCAAATATGATGTTAGTTTGGAGTTGCTCTCTTCATAAGTCATGTCCTTAAGTTCTGGAACTTCAGCAAGGTTATCAGAAATGAGTAAATTCACAGAACAGGTTGCAGAGAGAGGAGGCTGTCCATGATCATTCACTGATATAACAAGGTTCTGCTTCATGCTGTCAGTTTCAGTAACATCCCGCTGCGCCCTGATCTCTCCACTGTGGAGACCAATGGTGAAAAGTCCTGGATCAGTAGACTTGATAATGTGATAGGACAGCCAAGCATTCTGTCCAGAGTCAGCATCCACAGCGATCACCTTGGAGACCAGAGAGCCTGACAGAGCAGCTTTGGGGACCATCTCAGTCATTAAAGACTTCCCCTCTGGAGCAGGGTATAATATCTGTGGAGAGTTATCATTCTCATCTGTTATGAACACACTCACAGTCGTGTTGCTGCTGAGTGGAGGAGAACCGTTGTCTCTGGCTACAACCTGGACTTTGAAGCTTCTGAACTGTTCATAATCAAATGACCTCACAGCATGGATCACCCCTGTGTCTGCATTTACAGACAGAAATGAGGACACTGGTACACCGTTGACCTCACTGGGTACCAGAGAATACAGCACGGTACCGTTTTGCCTCCAGTCTGGATCTCTTGCAGTAACAGAACAAACAGAGGTGCCGGGTTTGTTATTCTCACCAACATAAGCTTTGTATCCCTGCTCTTTAAATACAGGGAAGTTGTCGTTAACGTCTGCAACAGATAACTGTATGACCTTAGAAGAAGATAATGGTGGAGTACCTTCATCAGTGGCTGTTACTGTTATGTTAAAATCTGCTATCAGTTCTCGGTCAAGTTCGCCGGTAGTCACAATTGAAAAATAATTCTTAATTGAAGGAATTAACTTGAATGGAACATCTTGCTGAATGAAACAACGGACTTGTTTGTTTTTTCCTGTGTCTTTATCCTGGATATTAATTATGCCAACTTCGGTGCCTGGTGCTGCATTTTCAGGGACTGAATTTTGAACAGATTTGAGAAATATTGCTGGCGCATTGTCATTCACATCAGCCACTTCCACGATGACGCTCGCAAATGAAGCTAGCCCAGACCCATCCTTACCTTGTATATTAAGTTCAAACCTCGACTCTCTCTCAAAATCCACCTGCCCGTCTAAAATAATATCCCCTGTTTTCGGATTCAATTTGAATAATCTGTTTAACTCCTCGGATATGTGTCCAAATTCATAAGTCACTAGACCGTTCGGACCTTCGTCAGCATCTGTTGCTGTGACCGTGGCCACAACAGTGCCTGAAGCAGAATTTTCAGGTACATTCACTTTATATATATTCTGACTAAACACTGGTACGTTGTCATTAGCGTCTAGAACTGTAACGCGAATAGCTGTACTGCCAGATCTCTGTGGGCTTCCACCATCTTTCGCAATGAGTATCAGTGTCAGTTCCTGCTGTTGTTCACGATCTAGCTCTTTCTTTAACACCAATTCTCCATACATGCCCCCACCTGCTTTGGCATGGACATCAAAATTAAAGTGTTCATTATTTTGCAGCAAATAGCTTTGGACCCCATTGAGACCAATATCTGCATCGTAAGCACCATTCACTGCAAAACGAGCACCTTTGTCTGCTGATTCTGCTATCTCAAATTTGATAATATCGCTTGCAAACGACGGAGAATTATCGTTAATGTCTTGTACCTCTATCATCACACGGTGTAGTTCTAATGGATTTTCTAGAATTATTTCATATTTTAAAAAACATGCGATCTTTGCCCCGCAAATCTCCTCTCTGTCAATTCTCTCTGCAACGACCAGATCACCGGAGCTCAAAACATCACAGTAAATTTTGCCATCATCGTCGACATCCAAACGTGCCTTGCGTGTCGATAACATCTTAGCGTTTAACCCGATGTCCTTGGCAATATTTCCAATCACATATCCAATTTTCGTCTCTTCTGAAACAGAGTAGTTTATTTCTCCATGGACGATGCGTAGAAATCCAACAAGGAATCCCAGCAGTCCGACGAGAAACGAAGGACGGCTCTGTCTTCCGAATTCCATTTTTTATATGTGAAAAGCCTTGAAAAGTCGTCTGCACTCGCGTCTATGTATACAAACCGTAAAAGCGCGATACCTCGAAAATGATTCAGTACAACCAACGACAAGCGCCAATGTTGTAGTAATGTGATTCCACCCTCTGCCCATTTTAGTAAAATGGCCTTGTGGTAGGTGGAGAGTCATTGCTTTGTCCCAACGCAGGCGAGTAGCGACGCTCTGCGCATTTTTAGGAAACTGCATGGCGAAAAAGGAAACCACTTAACAAAGAAAACCTTTGAACACTTCACTATAGCTTTGAACAATGTCTATAATTTCTGATATATTCACACCAGGTATTGCCAAATCCATTCAACACAGAGTGGGACACATACGCAAGTGAAGACATTTAAATATAGCTTACAAACAAAAAAGTACATGTCTTCAGTTACATTGCCAGAAACTAATCTGCACCTACACGATTAAAAAACAAGCACACTTGCAGTCTCTGGCGCTGTCCACCAAACCGTCGTGCTGAAATTGGTGTAAAAATACTTCGTAGAAGAAAGCAAAGACACAATTCAAAAAGAAAGTCAGACAACAACCACCCACGTAATAATGAATTACGTGAATCAGTGTTTAAGGTTAAAAATACCATTTAACGTTCAAATACTGACTTTAAAACTTTTGGACAAGATTAGACAGCTTATCATCCCCACATATACACTTAATTTTCTTTAAATGATGTCTGAAGTCAGAATCCTATTGAAAACAAGGTACATTTTTGATTCTTGTAAGCAAGATTAAGCTTGTGTGTTACAAAAGTAATTTACCCTAAAACACAATCAAAGTCACAAAACAGTATTCAACTCTAGCTAAATGCTGCAGAACCTTCTAGCATATTATATTTAATATTTGCCAATAAGAGTACATAAATACCTAACAAATGGGCCACTGTGTGTAAGTCAGACTGTGACTGTGAAGGAAACTTTTGATAATGAACACTAAACCACATCTCAATATTAGAGACAAAGATTTCGACATACACAAGACAAAAAAATAGCGTCCGAGTGATTATACCTTCCAGTAAACACTGTAAGATTATCAGTGAGAAAGCTGAACAAACACTGAGGGACATGCTGCGCATCAACTCAGTGCTAAAGGATAGAGGAGAATTTTGAAAAGCGAACAAAGAGGTCAACTTTGAAGAAACTATAGTGGCAGAGACTAGAAGGAACAACAGGCAATCATATGTGGAGTTCTGATTGCAAGTAGTCTTCATTGGAGGAACTGTACAACAAAAAACAATACAGGCATAGACAGCGACCATAACTGCTTTGACTACACAGGAAAAATACTGTTCCGAAGGTGCCTTTAGGAGGTACATGGTCAACACAAAGCAGAAAGACAGAAATGTTCACCTTACCGCTAGTGTTTCACCTGCATCGGTGAAACTGATTATATTTGAATCATCTGGGCTCTTCCTCAAAGTGCCACCAGCAGGTAGAGTATTGTCATTGTAGGATCTGATGAATTTGAAGTCACTGGTGTGTGAGCCTGTTGTTAGGTATGCGTCATAATTGTAAGAACTGCGAAGAGTTCCAGCTCCCTCAACCTCTGCATAGTTAGGAGGGAGATATGCACTGGGAATGGCCACTGCTCCATCAAACAACAGTCTGGGCTTTCTCCTGTGGCAAAACCTTATAGCCAGGATCAGGATAATAAAGGTGAGAAAGAAGGTGGACACTGAAACAAGTGCAATTATCAAATATGAAGTGAGTTTGGAGTTGCTCTCTTCATAAGTCATGTCCTTCAATTCTGGGACTTCAGCGAGGTTATCAGAAATAAGTAAATACACAGAACAGGTTGCAGAGAGAGGAGGCTGTCCATTATCCTTCACTGAAATAACAAGGTTCTGCTTCATGCTGTCAGATTCAGTGATGTCCCGCTGCGCCCTGATCTCACCACTGTGGAGACCAATGGTGAAAAGTCCTGGATCTGTACACTTGATAATGTGGTAGGACAGCCACGAATTCTGGCCAGAGTCAGCATCCACAGCGATCACCTTGGAGACCAAAGAGCCTGACAGAGCAGACTTGGGGACCATCTCAGTCATTACAGACTTTCCCTCTGGAGCAGGGTATAATATCTGTGGAGAGTTGTCATTCTCATCTGTTATGAACACACTCACAGTCGTGTTGCTGCTGAGTGGAGGAGAACCGTTGTCTCTGGCTACAACCTGGACTTTGAAGCTCCTGAACTGTTCATAATCGAATGACCTCACAGCATGGATCACTCCTGTGTCTGCATTTACAGATAAATATGAGGACACTGGAACTCCGTCGACCTCACTGGGCAGCAGGGAATACACCACTGTGCCGTTCTGCCTCCAGTCTGGGTCTCTTGCAATAACAGAACATATAGAAGTGCCTGGTTTGTTATTCTCAGTTACATGTGAACTGTATAATTGCTTTTCAAATACAGGATAATTGTCATTGACATCTGAAATAGACAGGTTAATTATTTTAGATGATGAAAGTGGGGGACTGCCCTCATCAGTTGCAACAATTGTAAGACTATAATCAGTTATATGTTCACGATCTAGTGGACCAGTGGTGACAATAGAATAGAAGTTTTTTATGGATGGGTTTAATCTGAATGGAACATTTCCCTGGATTTTGCAGTGAATCTGTTGATTTTCACCAGAGTCCTTATCTTGTACATTTATGATGCCTACCTCTGTACCAGATTCTGTATTTTCAGAAACTGGGCTAGAAATAGACTGAATGACAACAACAGGTTCATTATCATTTACATCAGTGACTTCAACTATTACTTTGGCATTTGATGCCAGCCCTAGTCCATCTTTTGCTTGTATACGCAACTCATAAAATGTTTCTTCTTCATAATCAATATGTCCAATCACTTTAATTTCTCCAGTAGTCTTATCCAAAGAAAATATCCTGGAAGCTTTGTCAGGCAGTCTACTAAATTCGTATATTACCTCTCCGTTTATGCCCTCATCAATATCGTTTGCACTTACAGTAACCACAGAGGTGCCTATTCCACAGTTTTCAGGCAAACTAACCCTGTAGGTAGACTGACTAAACACTGGGACGTTATCATTAGCGTCTAGTACAGTGATATTTATAACTACAGAACCAGATCTCTGCGGTCTACCACCGTCAGTCGCAGTAAGAATTAAAGTCATGTACTGTTCCTGTTCACGGTCCAGCTCTTTATCCAGAACCAGTTCGCTGTATTTACCACCGTCAATGCTAGTTCTAATGTTTAAAGAAAAATGAGCATTCTTCTCCAGGGAATATCCTTGAACTGAGTTTGGTCCAACATCCGCATCGTGAGCCTCGCCTAAAAGAAACGAGGTCCCTTTAACCGCGGATTCTCGTATCTCAAGTTTAATCGCATCGGTGGAAAATTGTGGAGAATTGTCATTAACGTCCTCAATTTGAATCGTGACAGCGTGCAACTCCAAAGGTTTCTCCAGTACAAGACTGTATTTTAACACGCATGATGGCCTCGAACCACAAAGCTCCTCTCGGTCAACAATCTCTGCTACAATCATCTTTCCAGTGTTGTAATCAATATCCATGAAACGCTTCCCGCTACCATCTACATTCAACCGTGCTTTTCTGTCGGAAAGTCTTTTGGAATCCAATCCGAGATCTGCAGCAATGCTTCCCACGACCGACCCTCGTTTCATCTCCTCTGGTACAGAGTAGGTTAAATCGCCATGACTGCCTCGAAGCAGCGACAAAACGACAAGAAACAACAAGATGCTGCTTAATCCTGTGTCATTCATGTTTAGTACTTAGACGAAAGAGTCTATCAACCCAAGGTCGCGTAAAATTCACCAAGAAATAGTCTAACGTTTAAATGCAACGACGTCCTTTGTGTTAACTGAAAATGAGAATGCGTTCCTCATGTAAAAAAAAAGAAAGATTATGGGAGGACACCTTAACATGACTTGTAACGCTAGCTGAGAGCGACACTCTGAGGTTTGTGTTGGAACCGCACATCTCTGACTTCATTAAGTTTTAAAATGTTTTACACATATACAGAACGGCGCCAAATATTTAGTCAGCTGTAAAATATTAAATAGAAAAATGCTAATTTCTGCGCAGTGAGTGTTTATTTTCTCAGAATAACACAAATATTAGAACAAATATGAATATCAAAACTGCAAAAAAGTAGAAATTTTATTTCACAGAGTTCACTAAAACATTCCAAAAGCTCTCCTTCTGGGAGTCTAGTATTACTTATAACTTCCACCCAACACCTGAGTCGATAAATAAGTGCTTTATGATGTTAAATCATGTGAGTTGTTTATGGACTGTGACCAATCCATGCGCTGGCTGCTGGGGCGTCCAGGATAAATCTGGAAGCAGTATGTGCTTCATACTGTTTCAAAATGGTTTATTTCATATTTCAGTTTATTTGCACATGTTCTAGTGTAATCTGTAGTTTCAACATAAACTGTACATTGACAAATATGTTTTAAATGAGCTTGTGATGTAAAATAAATGTTAAATACATTTGCTGACACGTTTTCTCAATGTTTTGAAAACAACTACAAGTTACCTTTGTAAAACACGACAGGCTATCTTGCTCAAAATTAGAGTAAATTATCTTGACATACTGTAAAAACGTTTAGAAAAATCAGAAAGTTAATATACGAATAAAGAAACCACATTACTTAATAACGACTTTGGAAAATGGAAGAATGAACAGTACTACTACTGACTGCAGTTACTACTACTACTACTGCAACTACTACTACTAATAATAATAATAATAAGAAGAAGAAGAACTAAAAAAAATCTTATTATTAAATTATGTTAATGATTTTGTTGTTGCTCAGACAGTCAGTAGTGCACATCACCCCAAAAAGCGTACAAAAGAAAATATAAAATAATAGTACAATTGCACACAACAGCTGTATTAAACGAAATAGAGCAACTTACCTCCAAGATTTCACTAGGATCGCAAATACTAATAATATTTGAATCATCTGGGCTCTTCCTCAGAGTGCCACCAGCAGGAAGTGTGTTGTCATTGTAGGATCTGATGAACTTGAAGTCACTGGTGTGTGAGCCTGTTGTTAGGTACGCGTCATAATTGTAAGAACTGCGGAGAGTTCCAGCTCCCTCAACCTCTGCATAGTTGGGAGGGAGATATGCGCTGGGAATGGCCACTGCTCCATCAAATAACAGTCTGGGCTTTCTTCTGTGACAAAACTTTATAGCCAGGATTAGGATAATGAATGTCAGAAAGAAGGTGGACACTGAAACAAGTGCGATGATCAAATATGATGTTAGTTTGGAGTTGCTCTCTTCATAAGTCATGTCCTTCAGTTCTGGAACTTCTGCGAGGTTATCAGAAATAAGTAAATACACAGAACAGGTTGCAGAGAGAGGAGGCTGTCCATTATCTTTCACTGAAATAACGAGGTTCTGCTTCATGCTGTCAGATTCAGTGATGTCCCGCTGCGCCCTGATCTCACCACTGTGGAGACCAATAGTGAAAAGTCCTGGATCAATAGACTTTATAATGTGGTAGGACAGCCAAGCATTCTGTCCAGAGTCAGCATCCACAGCGATCACCTTGGATACCAGAGAGCCGGAAAGTGCAGCTTTAGGGACCATCTCAGTCATTAAAGACTTTCCCTCTGGAGCAGGGTATAATATCTGTGGAGAGTTATCATTCTCATCTGTTATGAACACACTCACAGTCGTGTTGCTGCTGAGTGGAGGAGAACCGTTGTCTCTGGCTACAACCTGGACTTTGAAGCTTCTGAACTGTTCATAATCAAAGGACCTCACAGCATGGATCACCCCTGTGTCTGCATTTACAGACAGAAATGAGGACACTGGAACACCGTTGACCTCACTGGGTACCAGGGAATACAGCAAGGTCCCGTTTTGCCTCCAGTCTGGATCTCTTGCAGTAACAGAACAAACAGAGGTGCCGGGTTTGTTATTCTCACCAACATAAGCTTTGTATGCCTGCTCTTTAAATACAGGGACATTGTCATTGACGTCTGCAACAGACAACTGTATGACCTTAGAAGAAGATAATGGTGGAGTACCTTCATCAGTGGCTGTTACTGTTATGTTGTAATCTGTTATCAGTTCTCGGTCAAGTTCGCCGGTAGTCACAATTGAAAAATAATTCTTAATTGAAGGAATTAACTTGAATGGAACATCTTGCTGAATGAAACAACGGACTTGTTTGTTTTTTCCTGTGTCTTTATCCTGGATATTAATTATGCCAACTTCGGTGCCTGGTGCTGCATTTTCAGGGACTGAATTTTGAACAGATTTGAGAAATATTGCTGGTGCATTGTCATTCACATCAGCCACTTCCACGATGACGCTCGCAAATGAAGCTAACCCAGACCCATCCCTACCCAGTATACTAAGTTCATATGTCGACTCTCTCTCAAAATCCACCTGCCCGTCTAAAATAATATCCCCTGTTTTCGGATTCAATTTGAATAATCTGTTTAGCTCCTCAGATATGTGTCCAAATTCATAAGTGACTAGACCGTTCGCACCTTCGTCAGCATCTGTGGCTGTAACCGTCGCCACAACAGTGCCTGAAGCAGAATTTTCAGGTACATTCACTTTATATACCTTCTGACTAAACACTGGTACGTTATCATTAGCGTCTAGAACTGTAACTCGAATAGCTGCACTGCCAGATCTCTGTGGGCTTCCACCATCTTTGGCAATGAGTATCAGTGTCAGTTCCTGCTGTTGTTCACGATCTAGCTCTTTCTTTAACACCAATTCTCCATACATCCCCCCACCTGGTTTGGCATGGACATCAAAACTAAAGTGTTCATTATTTTGCAGGAAATAGCTTTGGACCCCATTTAGACCAATATCTGCATCGTAAGCACCATTAACTGCAAAACGAGCACCTTTGTCTGCCGATTCTCGAATCTCAATCTTGATGACATTGCTTGCAAATGACGGAGAATGATCGTTGATATCTTGTATCTCTATCATCACACGGTGTAGTTCTAATGGATTTTCAAGAATTATTTCATATTTAAAAAAACATGCGGTCTTTGCCCCGCAAATCTCCTCTCTGTCAATTCTCTCTGCAACGACCAGATCACCAGAGCTCAAAACATCACAGTGAATTTTGCCATCATCGTCGACATCCAAACGTGCCTTGCGTGTCGATAACATCTTAGCGTTTAACCCGATGTCCTTGGCAATATTTCCAATCACATATCCAATTTTCGTCTCCTCAGGAACAGAATAGTTTATATCGCCATGGATGATGCGTAGAAATCCAACAAAGAACCCCAGCAGTCCAATGAGAAAAGAAGAAAGCGTCCGTCCTCTGAATTCCATTTTATATCTCTGAAATGCTTTGAAAAGTCCTCTGCGCTCGCGTCTATTTATACGAACCTTGAAAGCGCGATACCTTGAAAATGATTCAGTACAACCAACGATCAGCGCCAGTATTGTCGTTCTACTGATTCCACCCGCTGCCCATTTTAGTAAAATGGCCTTGTGGTAGGTGGAGAGTCATTACTTCTACCCAACGCAGGCGAGTAGCGACGCTCTGCGCATTTTTAGGAAACTGCATGGCGAATAAGGAAACCACTTAACAAGGAAACATTTGAACACTTCAATACAGCTTTGAACAATGTCTATAATTTCTCATATTTCCACACCAGTTATTGACAAATCAATTCGACACAGAGGGACACATACGCAGGTAGAGACATTTAAATATAGTTTACAAACAAAAAAGTGCATATCTTCAGTTACATTGTCAGAAACTAATCTGCACCTAAACGATTAAAAACAAGCACACTCTCAGTCTCTGGCGCTGTCCACCAAACCGTCGTGCTGAAAATGGTGTAAAAATACTTCGTAGAAGAAAGCAAAGACACAATTCAAGAAGTAAGTCAGACAGGAACCACCACGTAATAATGCAACCCAGCCTCACGCTATGCTCAGAGATATTTCACGTCGTCTAAGAAAATGCCACGCTAAATCAGTGTTTAAGGTTAAAAATACCTTACGGTCAAAAACTGTTGGACTAGCTTAGACAGCTTATCATCGCCACATATACACTTATTTTTCTTTAAATGATGTCTGAAGTCAGAATCCTATTGAAAACAAGGTACATTTTTGATTCTTGTAAGCAAGATTAAGCTTGTGTGTTACAAAAGTAATTTACCCTAAAACACAATCAAAGTCACAAAACAGTATTCAACTCCAGCTAAATGCTGCAGAACCTTCTAGCATATTATATATAATATTTGCCATTAAGAGTACATAAATACCTAATAAATGGGCCACTGTGTGTAAGTCAGACTGTGACTGTGAAGTAAACCTTTGAAAATTAACATTTAACCACATCTCAATATTAGAGTCAAAGATTTCGACATGCACAAGACAAAAAAATAGCGTCCGAGTGATTATACCTTCCAGTGAACACTGTAAGATTATCAGTGAGAAAGCTGAACAAACACTGAGGGACATGCTGCGCATCAACTCAGTGCTAAAGGATAGAGGAGAATTTTGAAAAGCGAACAAAGACGTCAACTTTGAAGAAACTATAGTGGCAGAGACTAGAAAGAACAACAGGCAATCATATGTGGAGTTCTGATTGCAAGTAGTCTAAAATGGGAGGAAGTGTACAACAAAAAACAGTACAGGCATAAACAGCGACCATAACTGCTTTGACTACACAGGAAAAGTACTGTTCCTAAGGTGCCTTTACGAGGTACATGGTCAACACAAAGCAGAAAGACTGAAATGTTCACCTTACCTCTAGTGTTGCACCTGCATCGGTGAAACTGATTATATTTGAATCATCTGGGCTCTTCCTCAAAGTGCCACCAGCAGGTAGAGTATTGTCATTGTAGGATCTGATGAATTTGAAGTCACTGGTGTGTGAGCCTGTTGTTAGGTATGCGTCATAATTGTAAGAACTGCGGAGAGTTCCTGCTCCCTCAACCTCTGCATAGTTAGGAGGGAGATATGCACTGGGAATGGCCACTGCTCCATCAAACAACAGTCTGGGCTTTCTCCTGTGACAAAACCTTATAGCCAGGATCAGGATAATAAAGGTGAGAAAGAAGGTGGACACTGAAACAAGTGCAATTATCAAATATGAAGTTAGTTTGGAGTTGCTCTCTTCATAAGTCATGTCCTTCAATTCTGGGACTTCAGCGAGGTTATCAGAAACAAGTAAATACACAGAACAGGTTGCAGAGAGAGGAGGCTGTCCATTATCCTTCACTGAAATAACGAGGTTCTGCTTCATGCTGTCAGATTCAATGACGTCCCGCTGCGCCCTGATCTCTCCACTGTGGAGACCAATGGTGAAAAGTCCTGGATCTGTACACTTGATAATGTGGTAGGACAGCCACGAATTCTGGCCAGAGTCAGCATCCACAGCAATCACCTTGGAGACCAAAGAGCCTGACAGAGCAGACTTGGGGACCATCTCAGTCATTACAGACTTTCCCTCTGGAGCAGGGTATAATATCTGTGGAGAGTTATCATTCTCATCTGTTATGAACACACTCACAGTCGTGTTGCTGCTGAGTGGAGGAGAACCGTTGTCTCTGGCTACAACCTGGACTTTGAAGCTCCTGATCTGTTCATAATCGAATGACCTCACAGCATGGATCACTCCTGTGTCTGCATTTACAGATAAATATGAGGACACTGGAACTCCGTTGACCTCACTGGGCAGCAGGGAATACACCACTGTGCCGTTCTGCCTCCAGTCTGGGTCTCTTGCAATAACAGAACATATAGAAGTGCCTGGTTTGTTATTCTCAGTTACATGTGAACTGTATAATTGCTTTTCAAATACAGGATAATTGTCATTGACATCTGAAATAGACAGGTTAATTATTTTAGATGATGAAAGTGGGGGACTGCCCTCATCAGTTGCAACAATTGTAAGACTATAATCAGTTATATGTTCACGATCTAGTGGACCAGTGGTGACAATAGAATAGAAGTTTTTTATGGATGGGTTTAATCTGAATGGAACATTTCCCTGGATTTTGCAGTGAATCTGTTGATTTTCACCAGAGTCCTTATCTTGTACATTTATGATGCCTACCTCTGTACCAGATTCTGTATTTTCAGGAACTGGGCTAGAAATAGACTGAATGACAATAACAGGTTCATTATCATTTACATCAGTGACTTCAACTATTACTTTGGCATTTGATGCCAGCCCTAGTCCATCTTTTGCTTGTATACGCAACTCATAAAATGTTTCTTCTTCATAATCAATATGTCCAATCACTTTAATTTCTCCAGTAGTCTTATCCAAAGAAAATATCCTGGAAGCTTTGTCAGGCAGTCTACTAAATTCGTATATTACCTCTCCGTTTATGCCCTCATCAATATCGTTTGCACTTACAGTAACCACAGAGGTGCCTATTCCACAGTTTTCAGGCAAACTAACCCTGTAGGTAGACTGACTAAACACTGGGACGTTATCATTAGCGTCTAGTACAGTGATATTTATAACTACAGAACCAGATCTCTGCGGTCTACCACCGTCAGTCGCAGTAAGAATTAAAGTCATGTACTGTTCCTGTTCACGGTCCAGCTCTTTATCCAGAACCAGTTCGCTGTATTTACCACCGTCAATGCTAGTTCTAATGTTTAAAGAAAAATGAGCATTCTTCTCCAGGGAATATCCTTGAACTGAGTTTGGTCCAACATCCGCATCGTGAGCCTCGCCTAAAAGAAACGAGGTCCCTTTATCCGCGGATTCTTGTATCTCAAGTTTAATCGCATCGGTGGAAAATTGAGGAGAATTGTCATTAACGTCCTCAATTTGAATCGTGACAGCGTGCAACTCCAAAGGTTTCTCCAGTACAAGACTGTATTTTAACACGCATGATGGCCTCGAACCACAAAGCTCCTCTCGGTCAACAATCTCTGCCACAATCATCTTTCCAGTGTTGTAATCAATATCCATGAAACGCTTCCCGCTACCATCTACATTCAACCGTGCTTTTCTGTCGGAAAGTCTTTTGGAATCCAATCCAAGATCTGCAGCAATGCTTCCCACGACCGACCCTCGTTTCATCTCCTCTGGTACAGAGTAGGTTAAATCGCCATGACTGCCTCGAAGCAGCGACAAAACGACAAGAAACAACAAGATGCTGCTTAATCCTGTGTCATTCATGTTTAGTACTTAGACGACAGAGTCTATCAACCCGAGGTTGCTTAAAATTCACCAAGAAATAGTCTAACGTTTAAATGCAACGACGTCCTTTGTGTTAACTGAAAATGAGAATGCGTTCCTCATGTAAAAAAAAGAAAGATTATGGGAGGACACCTTAACATGACTTGTAACGCTAGCTGAGAGCGACACTCTGAGGTTTGTGTTGGAACCGCACATCTCTGACTTCATTAAGTTTTAAAATGTTTTACACATATACAGAACGGCGCCAAATATTTAGTCAGCTGTAAAATATTAAATAGAAAAATGCTAATTTCTGCGCAGTGAGTGTTTATTTTCTCAG
Organism: Salminus brasiliensis; assembly: GCF_030463535.1. Classification (NCBI taxonomy): domain Eukaryota; kingdom Metazoa; phylum Chordata; class Actinopteri; order Characiformes; family Bryconidae; genus Salminus; species Salminus brasiliensis. The sequence goes on from NC_132893.1 coordinate 1,849,314, forward strand.
AATAACACAAATATTAGAACAAATATGAATATCAAAACTGCAAAAAAGTAGAAATTTTATGTCACAGAGTTCACTAAAACATTCCAAACGCTCTCCTTCTGGGAGTCTAGTATTACTTATAACTTCCACCCAACACCTGAGTCGATAAATAAGTGCTTTATGATGTTAAATCATGTGAGTTGTTTATGGACTGTGACCAATCCATGCGCTGGCTGCTGGGGCGTCCAGGATAAATCTGGAATCAGGCATTGTGCTTAATACTGTTCTTATTTCAGTTACATTGCACATGTTGTAGTGTAATCTGTAGTTTTAAACATAAACTGCACATGGAAAAATATGTTTTAAATGTAAAATAAATGTTAAATACATTGGCTGACACGATCGATTCCAGGTATTTCTCAACAACTGTTTTCTCAGTGTTTTGAAAACAACTACAAGTTACCTTTGTAAAACACGACAGGCTATCTTGCTCAAAATCTCAAAATTAAAGTAAATTATCTTGACATACCGTAAAAACGTTTAGAAAAATCAGAAAGTTAATATAAGAATAAAAAAAAACACATGACTTAAACACGACTTTAGAAAACGGAAGAATGAACAGTAATACTACTGACTGCAGTTACTACTACTACTACTACTACTACTAATAATAATAATAATAATAATAATAATAATAATAAAAATCTTATTAAATTATGTTAATGTTTTTGTTGTTGCTCAGACAGTCAGTAGTGCATATCACCCCAAAAAGCATACAAAAGAAAAAAAAATAGTACAATTGCACCACAACAGCTGTATTAAACGAAATAGAGCAACCTACCTCCAAGATTTCACTAGGATCGCAAATACTAATAATGTTTGAATCATCTGGGCTCTTCCTCAGAGTGCCACCAGCAGGAAGTGTGTTGTCGTTGTATGATCTGACAAACTTGAAGTCACTGGTGTGTGAGCCTGTTGTTAGATACGCGTCATAATTGTAAGAACTGCGGAGAGTTCCAGCTCCCTCAACCTCTGCATAGTTAGGAGGGAGATATGCGCTGGGAATGGCGACTGCTCCATCAAACAACAGTCTGGGCTTTCTTCTGTGACAAAACCTTATAGCCAGGATCAGGATAATGAATGTCAGGAAGAAGGTGGACACTGAAACAAGTGCGATGATCAAATATGATGTTAGTTTGGAGTTGCTCTCTTCATAAGTCATGTCCTTAAGTTCTGGAACTTCAGCAAGGTTATCAGAAATAAGTAAATACACAGAACAGGTTGCAGAGAGAGGAGGCTGTCCATTATCTTTCACTGATATAACGAGGTTCTGCTTCATGCTGTCAGATTCAGTGATGTCCCGCTGCGCCCTGATCTCACCACTGTGGAGACCAATGGTGAAAAGTCCTGGATCACTAGACTTGATAATGTGGTAGGACAGCCAGGAATTCTGTCCAGAGTCAGCATCCACAGCGATCACCTTGGATACCAGAGAGCCGGAAAGTGCAGCTTTAGGGACCATCTCAGTCATTAAAGACTTCCCCTCTGGAGCAGGGTATAATATCTGTGGAGAGTTATCATTCTCATCTGTTATGAACACACTCACAGTCGTGTTGCTGCTGAGTGGAGGAGAACCGTTGTCTCTGGCTACAACCTGGACTTTGAAATTTCTAAACTGTTCATAATCAAATGACCTCACAGCATGGATCACCCCTGTGTCTGCATTTACAGATAAATATGAGGACACTGGAACACCGTTGACCTCACTGGGAACCAGAGAATACAGCACGGTACCGTTTTGCCTCCAGTCTGGATCTCTTGCAGTAACAGAACAAACAGAGGTGCCGGGTTTGTTATTCTCACCAACATAAGCTTTGTATGCCTGCTCTTCAAATACAGGGAAGTTGTCGTTAACGTCTGCAACAGATAACTGTATGACCTTAGAAGAAGATAATGGTGGAGTACCTTCATCAGTGGCTGTTACTGTTATGTTGTAATCTGTTATCAGTTCTCGGTCAAGTTCGCCGGTTGTCACAATTGAAAAATAATTCTTAATTGAAGGAATTAACTTGAATGGAACATCTTGCTGAATGAAACAACGGACTTGTTTGTTTTTTCCTGTGTCTTTATCCTGGATATTAATTATGCCAACTTCGGTGCCTGGTGCTGCATTTTCAGGAACTACATTTTGAACAGATTTGAGAAATATTGCTGGTGCATTGTCATTCACATCAGCCACTTCCACGATGACGCTCGCAAATGAAGCTAACCCAGACCCATCCCTACCCAGTATACTAAGTTCATATGTCGACTCTCTCTCAAAATCCACCTGCCCGTCTAAAATAATATCTCCTGTTTTCGGATTCAATTTGAATAACCTGTTTAGCTCCTCAGATATGTGTCCAAATTCATAAGTGACTAGACCGTTCGCACCTTCGTCAGCATCTGTGGCTGTAACCGTCGCCACAACAGTGCCTGAAGCAGAATTTTCAGGTACATTTACTTTATATACCTTCTGACTAAACACTGGTACGTTATCATTAGCGTCTAGAACTGTAACTCGAATAGCTGCACTGCCAGATCTCTGTGGGCTTCCACCATCTTTGGCAATGAGTATCAGTGTCAGTTCCTGCTGTTGTTCACGATCTAGCTCTTTCTTTAACACCAATTCTCCATACATCCCCCCACCTGGTTTGGCATGGACATCAAAACTAAAGTGTTCATTATTTTGCAGGAAATAGCTTTGGACCCCATTGAGACCAATATCTGCGTCGTACGCACCATTCACAGCAAAGCGAGCACCTTTGATTGCTGATTCTGCTATCTCAAACTTGATGACATCGCTTCCAAAGGATGGGGAATTATCGTTAATGTCTTGTATCTCTATCATCACACGGTGTAGTTCTAATGGATTTTCTAGAATTATTTCATATTTTAAAAAACATACGGTCTTTGCTCCGCATATATCCTCTCTGTCAATTCTCTCTGCAACGACCAGATCACCGGAGCTCAAAACATCACAGTAAATTTTGCCATCATCGTCGACATCCAAACGTGCCTTGCGTGCCGATAACATCTTAGCGTTTAACCCGATGTCCTTGGCAATATTTCCAATCACATATCCAATTTTCGTCTCCTCAGGAACAGAATAGTTTATATCGCCATGGACGATGCGTAGAAATCCAACAAAGAACCCCAGCAGTCCAATGAGAAAAGAAGAAAGCGTCCGTCCTCTGAATTCCATTTTATATCTCTGAAATGCTTTGAAAAGTCCTCTGCGCTCGCGTCTATTTATACGAATAGCGCGATACTTTGAAAATGATTCAGTACAACCAACGATCAGCGCCAGTATTGTCGTTCTACTGATTCCACCCGCTGCCCATTTTAGTAAAATGGCCTTGTGGTAGGTGGAGAGTCATTACTTCTACCCAACGCAGGCGAGTAGCGACGCTCTGCGCATTTTTAGGAAACTGCATGGCGAATAAGGAAACCACTTAACAAGGAAACATTTGAACACTTCAATACAGCTTTGAACAATGTCTATCATTTCTCATATTTCCACACCAGTTATTGACAAATCAATTCGACACACAGAGGGACACATACGCAGGTAGAGACATTTAAATATAGTTTACAAACAAAAAAGTGCATATCTTCAGTTACATTGCCTGAAACTAATCTGCACCTACACGATTAAAAACAAGCACACTCGCAGTCTCTGGCGCTGTCCACCAAACCGTCGTGCTGAAATTGGTGTAAAAATACTTCGTAGAAGAAAGCAAAGACACAATTCAAGAAGTAAGTCAGACAGGAACCACCACGTAATAATGCAACCCAGCCTCACGATATGCTCTGAGTTATTTACGTCGTCTAAGAAAATGCCACGCTGAATCAGTGTTTAAGGTTTAAAAATACCTTACGGTCAAAAACTAGCTTAGACAGCTTATCATCGCCACATATACACTTATTTTTCTTTAAAAGATGTCTGAAGTCAGAATTCTATTGAAAACAAGGTACATTTTTGATTCTTGTAAGCAAGATTAAGCTTGTGTGTTACAAAAGTAATTTACCCTAAAACACAATCAAAGTCACAAAACAGTATTCAACTCTAGCTAAATGCTGCAGAACCTTCTAGTATATTATATTTCATATTTGCCATTAAGAGTACATAAATACCTAATAAATGGGCCACTGTGTGTAAGTCAGACTGTGACTGTGAAGGAAACTTTTGAAAATTAACACTAAACCACATCTCGATATTAGAGACAAAAATTTTGACATGCACGAGACAAAAAAATAGTGTCCGAGTGATTATACCTCCAGTGAACACTGTAAGATTATCAGTGAGAAAGCTGAACAAACACTGAGGGACATGCTGCGCATCAACTCAGTGCTAAAGGATAGAGGAGAATTTTGAAAAGCGAACAAAGAGGTCAACTTTGAAGAAGCTATAGTGGCAGAGACTAGAAGGAACAAAAGGCAATCATATGTGGAGTTCTGATTGCAAGTAGTCTTCATTGGAGGAACTGTACAACAAAAAACAATACAGGCATAGACAGCGACCATAACTGCTTTGACTACACAGGAAAAATACTGTTCCGAAGGTGCCTTTAGGAGGTACATGGTCAACACAAAGCAGAAAGACTGAAATGTTCACCTTACCGCTAGTGTTTCACCTGCATCGGTGAAACTGATTATATTTGAATCATCTGGGCTCTTCCTCAAAGTGCCACCAGCAGGTAGAGTATTGTCATTGTAGGATCTGATGAATTTGAAGTCACTGGTGTGTGAGCCTGTTGTTAGGTATGCGTCATAATTGTAAGAACTGCGAAGAGTTCCAGCTCCCTCAACCTCTGCATAGTTAGGAGGGAGATATGCACTGGGAATGGCCACTGCTCCATCAAACAACAGTCTGGGCTTTCTTCTGTGGCAAAACCTTATAGCCAGGATCAGGATAATAAACGTCAGGAAGAAGGTGGACACTGAAACAAGTGCAATTATCAAATATGAAGTGAGTTTGGAGTTGCTCTCTTCATAAGTCATGTCCTTCAATTCTGGGACTTCAGCGAGGTTATCAGAAATAAGTAAATACACAGAACAGGTTGCAGAGAGAGGAGGCTGTCCATTATCCTTCACTGAAATAACAAGGTTCTGCTTCATGCTGTCAGATTCAGTGATGTCCCGCTGCGCCCTGATCTCACCACTGTGGAGACCAATGGTGAAAAGTCCTGGATCAGTAGACTTGATAATGTGGTAGGACAGCCATGAATTCTGGCCAGAGTCAGCATCCACAGCGATCACCTTGGAGACCAAAGAGCCTGACAGAGCAGACTTGGGGACCATCTCAGTCATTACAGACTTTCCCTCTGGAGCAGGGTATAATATCTGTGGAGAGTTGTCATTCTCATCTGTTATGAACACACTCACAGTCGTGTTGCTGCTGAGTGGAGGAGAACCGTTGTCTCTGGCTACAACCTGGACTTTGAAGCTCCTGAACTGTTCATAATCAAATGACCTCACAGCATGGATCACTCCTGTGTCTGCATTTACAGATAAATAAGAGGACACTGGAACTCCGTTGACCTCACTGGGCAGCAGGGAATACACCACTGTGCCGTTCTGCCTCCAGTCTGGGTCTCTTGCAATAACAGAACATATAGAAGTGCCTGGTTTGTTATTCTCAGTTACATGTGAACTGTATAATTGCTTTTCAAATACAGGATAATTGTCATTGACATCTGAAATAGACAGGTTAATTATTTTAGATGATGAAAGTGGGGGACTGCCCTCATCAGTTGCAACAATTGTAAGACTATAATCAGTTATATGTTCACGATCTAGTGGACCAGTGGTGACAATAGAATAGAAGTTTTTTATGGATGGGTTTAATCTGAATGGAACATTTCCCTGGATTTTGCAGTGAATCTGTTGATTTTCACCAGAGTCCTTATCTTGTACATTTATGATGCCTAACTCTGTACCAGATTCTGTATTTTCAGGAACTGGGCTAGAAATAGACTGAATGACAACAACAGGTTCATTATCATTTACATCAGTGACTTCAACTATTACTTTGGCGTTTGATGCCAGCCCTAGTCCATCTTTTGCTTGTATACGCAACTCATAAAACGTTTCTTCTTCATAATCAATATGTCCAATCACTTTAATTTCTCCAGTAGTCTTATCCAAAGAAAATATCCTGGAAGCTTTGTCAGGCAGTCTACTAAATTCGTATATTACCTCTCCGTTTATGCCCTCATCAATATCGTTTGCACTTACAGTAACCACAGAGGTGCCTATTCCACAGTTTTCAGGCAAACTAACCCTGTAGGTAGACTGACTAAACACTGGGACGTTATCATTAGCGTCTAGTACAGTGATATTTATAACTACAGAACCAGATCTCTGCGGTCTACCACCGTCAGTCGCAGTAAGAATTAAAGTCATGTACTGTTCCTGTTCACGGTCCAGCTCTTTATCCAGAACCAGTTCGCTGTATTTACCACCGTCAGTGCTAGTTCTAATGTTTAAAGAAAAATGAGCATTCTTCTCCAGGGAATATCCTTGAACTGAGTTTGGTCCAACATCCGCATCGTGAGCCTCGCCTAAAAGAAACGAGGTCCCTTTAACCGCGGATTCTTGTATCTCAAGTTTAATCGCATCGGTGGAAAATTGTGGAGAATTGTCATTAACGTCCTCAATTTGAATCGTGACAGCGTGCAATTCCAAAGGTTTCTCCAGTACAAGACTGTATTTTAACACGCATGATGGCCTCGAACCACAAAGCTCCTCTCGGTCAACAATCTCTGCCACAATCATCTTTCCAGTGTTGTAATCAATATCCATGAAACGCTTCCCGCTACCATCTACATTCAACCGTGCTTTTCTGTCGGAAAGTCTTTTGGAATCCAATCCGAGATCTGCAGCAATGCTTCCCACGACCGACCCTCGTTTCATCTCCTCTGGTACAGAGTAGGTTAAATCGCCATGACTGCCTCGAAGCAGCGACAAAACGACAAGAAACAACAAGATGCTGCTTAATCCTGTGTCATTCATGTTTAGTACTTAGACGAAAGAGTCTATCAACCCGAGGTTGCGTAAAATTCACCAAGAAATAGTCTAACGTTTAAATGCAACGACGTCCTTTGTGTTAACTGAAAATGAGAATACATTCCTCATGTAAAAAAAAAAGAAAGATTATGGGAGGACACCTTAACATGACTTGTAACGCTAGCTGAGAGCGACACTCTGAGGTTTGTGTTGGAACCGCACATCTCTGACTTCATTAAGTTTTAAAATGTTTTACACATATACAGAACGGCGCCAAATATTTAGTCAGCTGTAAAATATTAAATAGAAAAATGCTAATTTCTGCGCAGTGAGTGTTTATTTTCTCAGAATAACACAAATATTAGAACAAATATAAATACCATGAGTGCAAAAAAAGTAGCGATTTAATGTCACAGAGTTCACTAAAACATTCCAAACGCTCTCCTTCTGGGAGTCTAGTATTACTTATAACTTCCACCCAACACCTGAGTCGATAAATAAGTGCTTTATGATGTTAAATCATGTGAGTTGTTTATGGACTGTGACCAATCCATGCGCTGGCTGCTGGGGCGTCCAGGATGAATCTGGAATCAGGCATTGTGCTTCATACTGTTCTTATTTCAGTTACATTGCACATGCTGTAGTGTAATCTGTAGTTTTAAACATAAACTGCACATGGAAAAATATGTTTTAAATGTAAAATAAATGTAAATACATTGGCTGACACGATCGATTCCAGGTATTTCTCAACAACTGTTTTCTCAGTGTTTTGAAAACAACTACAAGTTACCTTTGTAAAACACGACAGACTAGCTTGCTCAAAATTAGAGTAAATTATCTTGACATACCGTAAAAACGTTTAGAAAAATCAGAAAGTTATTATAAGAATAAAAAAAAACACATGACTTAAACACGACTTTAGAAAACGGAAGAATGAACAGTACTACTACTGACTGCAGTTACTACTACTACTACTACTAATAATAATAATAATAATAATAATAATAATAATAATAAAAGTCTTATTAAATTATGTTAATGTTTTTGTTGTTGCTCAGACAGTCAGTAGTGCACATCACCCCAAAAAGCATACAAAAGAAAAAAAAATAGTACAATTGCACCACAACAGCTGTATTAAACGAAATAGAGCAACCTACCTCCAAGATTTCACTAGGATCGCAAATACTAATAATGTTTGATTCATCTGGGCTCTTCCTCAGAGTGCCACCAGCAGGAAGTGTGTTGTCATTGTAGGATCTGATGAACTTGAAGTCACTGGTGTGGGAGCCTGTTGTTAGATACGCGTCATAATTGTAAGAACTGCGGAGAGTTCCAGCTCCCTCAACCTCTGCATAGTTAGGAGGGAGATATGCACTGGGAATGGCCACTGCTCCATCAAACAACAGTCTGGGCTTTCTTCTGTGACAAAACCTTATAGCCAGGATCAGGATAATAAAGGTCAGAAAGAAGGTGGACACCGAAACAAGTGCGATGATCAAATATGATGTTAGTTTGGAGTTGCTCTCTTCATAAGTCATGTCCTTAAGTTCTGGAACTTCAGCAAGGTTATCAGAAATAAGTAAATACACAGAACAGGTTGCAGAGAGAGGAGGCTGTCCATTATCTTTCACTGAAATAACGAGGTTCTGCTTCATGCTGTCAGATTCAGTGATGTCCCGCTGCGCCCTGATCTCACCACTGTGGAGACCAATGGTGAAAAGTCCTGGATCACTAGACTTGATAATGTGGTAGGACAGCCAGGAATTCTGTCCAGAGTCAGCATCCACAGCGATCACCTTGGATACCAGAGAGCCGGAAAGTGCAGCTTTAGGGACCATCTCAGTCATTAAAGACTTTCCCTCTGGAGCAGGGTATAATATCTGTGGAGAGTTATCATTCTCATCTGTTATGAACACACTCACAGTCGTGTTGCTGCTGAGTGGAGGAGAACCGTTGTCTCTGGCTACAACCTGGACTTTGAAATTTCTAAACTGTTCATAATCAAATGACCTCACAGCATGGATCACCCCTGTGTCTGCATTTACAGATAAAAATGAGGACACTGGAACACCGTTGACCTCACTGGGCACCAGAGAATACAACACGGTACCGTTTTGCCTCCAGTCTGGATCTCTTGCAGTAACAGAACAAACAGAGGTGCCGGGTTTGTTATTCTCACCAACATAAGCTTTGTATGCCTGCTCTTTAAATACAGGGACATTGTCATTGACGTCTGCAACAGACAACTGTATGACCTTAGAAGAAGATAATGGTGGAGTACCTTCATCAGTGGCTGTTACTGTTATGTTGTAATCTGTTATCAGTTCTCGGTCAAGTTCGCCGGTAGTCACAATTGAAAAATAATTCTTAATTGAAGGAATTAACTTGAATGGAACATCTTGCTGAATGAAACAACGGACTTGTTTGTTTTTTCCTGTGTCTTTATCCTGGATATTAATTATGCCAACTTCGGTGCCTGGTGCTGCATTTTCAGGAACTACATTTTGAACAGATTTGAGAAATATTGCTGGTGCATTGTCATTCACATCAGCCACTTCCACGATGACGCTCGCAAATGAAGCTAACCCAGACCCATCCCTACCCAGTATACTAAGTTCATATGTCGACTCTCTCTCAAAATCCACCTGCCCGTCTAAAATAATATCCCCTGTTTTCGGATTCAATTTGAATAATCTGTTTAGCTCCTCAGATATGTGTCCAAATTCATAAGTGACTAGACCGTTCGCACCTTCGTCAGCATCTGTGGCTGTAACCGTCGCCACAACAGTGCCTGAAGCAGAATTTTCAGGTACATTCACTTTATATACCTTCTGACTAAACACTGGTACGTTGTCATTAGCGTCTAGAACTGTAACGCGAATAGCTGCACTGCCAGATCTCTGTGGGCTTCCACCATCTTTGGCAATGAGTATCAGTGTCAGTTCCTGCTGTTGTTCACGATCTAGCTCTTTCTTTAACACCAATTCTCCATACATCCCCCCACCTGGTTTGGCATGGACATCAAAACTAAAGTGTTCATTATTTTGCAGGAAATAGCTTTGGACCCCATTTAGACCGATATCTGCATCGTAAGCACCATTAACTGCAAAACGAGCACCTTTGTCTGCCGATTCTCGAATCTCAATCTTGATGACATTGCTTGCAAATGACGGAGAATGATCGTTGATATCTTGTATCTCTATCATCACACGGTGTAGTTCTAATGGATTTTCAAGAATTATTTCATATTTAAAAAAACATGCGGTCTTTGCCCCGCAAATCTCCTCTCTGTCAATTCTCTCTGCAACGACCAGATCACCGGAGCTCAAAACATCACAGTAAATTTTGCCATCATCGTCGACATCCAAACGTGCCTTGCGTGCCGATAACATCTTAGCGTTTAACCCGATGTCCTTGGCAATATTTCCAATCACATATCCAATTTTCGTCTCCTCAGGAACAGAATAGTTTATATCGCCATGGATGATGCGTAGAAATCCAACAAAGAACCCCAGCAGTCCAATGAGAAAAGAAGAAAGCGTCCGTCCTCTGAATTCCATTTTATATCTCTGAAATGCTTTGAAAAGTCCTCTGCGCTCGCGTCTATTTATACGAACCTTGAAAGCGCGATACCTTGAAAATGATTCAGTACAACCAACGATCAGCGCCAGTATTGTCGTTCTACTGATTCCACCCGCTGCCCATTTTAGTAAAATGGCCTTGTGGTAGGTGGAGAGTCATTACTTCTACCCAACGCAGGCGAGTAGCGACGCTCTGCGCATTTTTAGGAAACTGCATGGCGAAAAAGAAAACCACTTAACAAGGAAACATTTGAACACTTCAATACAGCTTTGAACAATGTCTATAATTTCTCATATTTCCACACCAGTTATTAACAAATCAATTCGACACAGAGGGACACATACGCAGGTAGAGACATTTAAATATAGTTTACAAACAAAAAAGTGCATATCTTCAGTTACATTGTCAGAAACTAATCTGCACCTACACGATTAAAAACAAGCACACTCTCAGTCTCTGGCGCTGTCCACCAAACCGTCGTGCTGAAAATGGTGTAAAAATACTTCGTAGAAAAAAGCAAAGACACAATTCAAGAAGTAAGTCAGACAGGAACCACCACGTAATAATGCAACCCAGCCTCACGCTATGCTCAGAGATATTTCACGTCGTCTAAGAAAATGCCACGCTAAATCAGTGTTTAAGGTTAAAAATACCTTACGGTCAAAAACTTTTGGACTAGCTTAGACAGCTTATCATCGCCACATATACACTTATTTTTCTTTAAATGATGTCTGAAGTCAGAATCCTATTGAAAACAAGGTACATTTTTGATTCTTGTAAGCAAGATTAAGCTTGTGTGTTACAAAAGTAATTTACCCTAAAGCACAATCAAAGTCACAAAACAGTATTCAACTCCAGCTAAATGCTGCAGAACCTTCTAGCATATTATATATAATATTTGCCATTAAGAGTACATAAATACCTAATAAATGGGCCACTGTGTGTAAGTCAGACTGTGACTGTAAAGTAAACCTTTGAAAATTAACATTTAACCACATCTCAATATTAGAGACAAAGATTTCGACATGCACAAGACAAAAAAATAGCGTCCGAGTGATTATACCTTCCAGTGAACACTGTAAGATTATCAGTGAGAAAGCTGAACAAACACTGAGGGACATGCTGCGCATCAACTCAGTGCTAAAGGATAGAGGAGAATTTTGAAAAGCGAACAAAGACGTCAACTTTGAAGAAACTATAGTGGCAGAGACTAGAAAGAACAACAGGCAATCATATGTGGAGTTCTGATTGCAAGTAGTCTAAATGGGAGGAACTGTACAACAAAAAACAATACAGGCATAAACAGCGACCATAACTGCTTTGACTACACAGGAAAAGTACTGTTCCTAAGGTGCCTTTACGAGGTACATGGTCAACACAAAGCAGAAAGACTGAAATGTTCACCTTACCTCTAGTGTTGCACCTGCATCGGTGAAACTGATTATATTTGAATCATCTGGGCTCTTCCTCAAAGTGCCACCAGCAGGTAGAGTATTGTCATTGTAGGATCTGATGAATTTGAAGTCACTGGTGTGTGAGCCTGTTGTTAGGTATGCGTCATAATTGTAAGAACTGCGGAGAGTTCCTGCTCCCTCAACCTCTGCATAGTTAGGAGGGAGATATGCACTGGGAATGGCCACTGCTCCATCAAACAACAGTCTGGGCTTTCTCCCGTGACAAAACCTTATAGCCAGGATCAGGATAATAAAGGTGAGAAAGAAGGTGGACACTGAAACAAGTGCAATTATCAAATATGAAGTTAGTTTGGAGTTGCTCTCTTCATAAGTCATGTCCTTCAATTCTGGGACTTCAGCGAGGTTATCAGAAACAAGTAAATACACAGAACAGGTTGCAGAGAGAGGAGGCTGTCCATTATCCTTCACTGAAATAACGAGGTTCTGCTTCATGCTGTCAGATTCAATGACGTCCCGCTGCGCCCTGATCTCTCCACTGTGGAGACCAATGGTGAAAAGTCCTGGATCTGTACACTTGATAATGTGGTAGGACAGCCACGAATTCTGGCCAGAGTCAGCATCCACAGCAATCACCTTGGAGACCAAAGAGCCTGACAGAGCAGACTTGGGGACCATCTCAGTCATTACAGACTTTCCCTCTGGAGCAGGGTATAATATCTGTGGAGAGTTATCATTCTCATCTGTTATGAACACACTCACAGTCGTGTTGCTGCTGAGTGGAGGAGAACCGTTGTCTCTGGCTACAACCTGGACTTTGAAGCTCCTGATCTGTTCATAATCGAATGACCTCACAGCATGGATCACTCCTGTGTCTGCATTTACAGATAAATATGAGGACACTGGAACTCCGTTGACCTCACTGGGCAGCAGGGAATACACCACTGTGCCGTTCTGCCTCCAGTCTGGGTCTCTTGCAATAACAGAACATATAGAAGTGCCTGGTTTGTTATTCTCAGTTACATGTGAACTGTATAATTGCTTTTCAAATACAGGATAATTGTCATTGACATCTGAAATAGACAGGTTAATTATTTTAGATGATGAAAGTGGGGGACTGCCCTCATCAGTTGCAACAATTGTAAGACTATAATCAGTTATATGTTCACGATCTAGTGGACCAGTGGTGACAATAGAATAGAAGTTTTTTATGGATGGGTTTAATCTGAATGGAACATTTCCCTGGATTTTGCAGTGAATCTGTTGATTTTCACCAGAGTCCTTATCTTGTACATTTATGATGCCTACCTCTGTACCAGATTCAGTATTTTCAGGAACTGGGCTAGAAATAGACTGAATGACAATAACAGGTTCATTATCATTTACATCAGTGACTTCAACTATTACTTTGGCATTTGATGCCAGCCCTAGTCCATCTTTTGCTTGTATACGCAACTCATAAAATGTTTCTTCTTCATAATCAATATGTCCAATCACTTTAATTTCTCCAGTAGTCTTATCCAAAGAAAATATCCTGGAAGCTTTGTCAGGCAGTCTACTAAATTCGTATATTACCTCTCCGTTTATGCCCTCATCAATATCGTTTGCACTTACAGTAACCACAGAGGTGCCTATTCCACAGTTTTCAGGCAAACTAACCCTGTAGGTAGACTGACTAAACACTGGGACGTTATCATTAGCGTCTAGTACAGTGATATTTATAACTACAGAACCAGATCTCTGCGGTCTACCACCGTCAGTCGCAGTAAGAATTAAAGTCATGTACTGTTCCTGTTCACGGTCCAGCTCTTTATCCAGAACCAGTTCGCTGTATTTACCACCGTCAATGCTAGTTCTAATGTTTAAAGAAAAATGAGCATTCTTCTCCAGGGAATATCCTTGAACTGAGTTTGGTCCAACATCCGCATCGTGAGCCTCGCCTAAAAGAAACGAGGTCCCTTTATCCGCGGATTCTTGTATCTCAAGTTTAATCGCATCGGTGGAAAATTGAGGAGAATTGTCATTAACGTCCTCAATTTGAATCGTGACAGCGTGCAACTCCAAAGGTTTCTCCAGTACAAGACTGTATTTTAACACGCATGATGGCCTCGAACCACAAAGCTCCTCTCGGTCAACAATCTCTGCCACAATCATCTTTCCAGTGTTGTAATCAATATCCATGAAACGCTTCCCGCTACCATCTACATTCAACCGTGCTTTTCTGTCGGAAAGTCTTTTGGAATCCAATCCAAGATCTGCAGCAATGCTTCCCACGACCGACCCTCGTTTCATCTCCTCTGGTACAGAGTAGGTTAAATCGCCATGACTGCCTCGAAGCAGCGACAAAACGACAAGAAACAACAAGATGCTGCTTAATCCTGTGTCATTCATGTTTAGTACTTAGACGACAAAGTCTATCAACCCGAGGTTGCTTAAAATTCACCAAGAAATAGTCTAACGTTTAAATGCAACGACGTCCTTTGTGTTAACTGAAAATGAGAATGCATTCCTCATTTAAAAAAAAAAGATGGGAGGACACCTTAACATGAATTGTAACGCTAGCTGAGAGCGACACTCTGAGGTTTGTGTTGGAACCGCACATCTCTGACTTCATTAAGTTTTAAAATCTTTTACACATATACAGAACGGCGCCAAATATTTAGTCAGCTGTAAAATATTAAATAGAAAAATGCTAATTTCTGCGCAGTGAGTGTTTATTTTCTCAGAATAACACAAATATTAGAACAAATATGAATATCAAAACTGCAAAAAAGTAGAAATTTTATGTCACAGAGTTCACTAAAACATTCCAAACGCTCTCCTTCTGGGAGTCTAGTATTACTTATAACTTCCACCCAACACCTGAGTCGATAAATAAGTGCTTTATGATGTTAAATCATGTGAGTTGTTTATGGACTGTGACCAATCCATGCGCTGGCTGCTGGGGCGTCCAGGATAAATCTGGAATCAGGCATTGTGCTTAATACTGTTCTTATTTCAGTTACATTGCACATGTTGTAGTGTAATCTGTAGTTTTAAACATAAACTGCACATGGAAAAATATGTTTTAAATGTAAAATAAATGTTAAATACATTGGCTGACACGATCGATTCCAGGTATTTCTCAACAACTGTTTTCTCAGTGTTTTGAAAACAACTACAAGTTACCTTTGTAAAACACGACAGGCTATCTTGCTCAAAATCTCAAAATTAAAGTAAATTATCTTGACATACCGTAAAAACGTTTAGAAAAATCAGAAAGTTAATATAAGAATAAAAAAAAACACATGACTTAAACACGACTTTAGAAAACGGAAGAATGAACAGTACTACTACTGACTGCAGTTACTACTACTACTACTACTACTACTAATAATAATAATAATAATAATAATAATAATCTTATTAAATTATGTTAATGTTTTTGTTGTTGCTCAGACAGTCAGTAGTGCATATCACCCCAAAAAGCATACAAAAGAAAAAAAAATAGTACAATTGCACCACAACAGCTGTATTAAACGAAATAGAGCAACCTACCTCCAAGATTTCACTAGGATCGCAAATACTAATAATGTTTGAATCATCTGGGCTCTTCCTCAGAGTGCCACCAGCAGGAAGTGTGTTGTCATTGTAGGATCTGATGAACTTGAAGTCACTGGTGTGTGAGCCTGTTGTTAGATACGCGTCATAATTGTAAGAACTGCGGAGAGTTCCAGCTCCCTCAACCTCTGCATAGTTAGGAGGGAGATATGCACTGGGAATGGCGACTGCTCCATCAAACAACAGTCTGGGCTTTCTTCTGTGACAAAACCTTATAGCCAGGATCAGGATAATGAATGTCAGGAAGAAGGTGGACACTGAAACAAGTGCGATGATCAAATATGATGTTAGTTTGGAGTTGCTCTCTTCATAAGTCATGTCCTTAAGTTCTGGAACTTCAGCAAGGTTATCAGAAATAAGTAAATACACAGAACAGGTTGCAGAGAGAGGAGGCTGTCCATTATCTTTCACTGATATAACGAGGTTCTGCTTCATGCTGTCAGATTCAGTGATGTCCCGCTGCGCCCTGATCTCACCACTGTGGAGACCAATGGTGAAAAGTCCTGGATCACTAGACTTGATAATGTGGTAGGACAGCCAGGAATTCTGTCCAGAGTCAGCATCCACAGCGATCACCTTGGATACCAGAGAGCCGGAAAGTGCAGCTTTAGGGACCATCTCAGTCATTAAAGACTTCCCCTCTGGAGCAGGGTATAATATCTGTGGAGAGTTATCATTCTCATCTGTTATGAACACACTCACAGTCGTGTTGCTGCTGAGTGGAGGAGAACCGTTGTCTCTGGCTACAACCTGGACTTTGAAATTTCTAAACTGTTCATAATCAAATGACCTCACAGCATGGATCACCCCTGTGTCTGCATTTACAGATAAATATGAGGACACTGAAACACCGTTGACCTCACTGGGAACCAGAGAATACAGCACGGTACCGTTTTGCCTCCAGTCTGGATCTCTTGCAGTAACAGAACAAACAGAGGTGCCGGGTTTGTTATTCTCACCAACATAAGCTTTGTATGCCTGCTCTTCAAATACAGGGAAGTTGTCGTTAACGTCTGCAACAGATAACTGTATGACCTTAGAAGAAGATAATGGTGGAGTACCTTCATCAGTGGCTGTTACTGTTATGTTGAAATCTGTTATCAGTTCTCGGTCAAGTTCGCCGGTAGTCACAATTGAAAAATAATTCTTAATTGAAGGAATTAACTTGAATGGAACATCTTGCTGAATGAAACAACGGACTTGTTTGTTTTTTCCTGTGTCTTTATCCTGGATATTAATTATGCCAACTTCGGTGCCTGGTGCTGCATTTTCAGGAACTACATTTTGAACAGATTTGAGAAATATTGCTGGTGCATTGTCATTCACATCAGCCACTTCCACGATGACGCTCGCAAATGAAGCTAACCCAGACCCATCCCTACCCAGTATACTAAGTTCATATGTCGACTCTCTCTCAAAATCCACCTGCCCGTCTAAAATAATATCTCCTGTTTTCGGATTCAATTTGAATAACCTGTTTAGCTCCTCAGATATGTGTCCAAATTCATAAGTGACTAGACCGTTCGCACCTTCGTCAGCATCTGTGGCTGTAACCGTCGCCACAACAGTGCCTGAAGCAGAATTTTCAGGTACATTTACTTTATATACCTTCTGACTAAACACTGGTACGTTATCATTAGCGTCTAGAACTGTAACGCGAATAGCTGCACGGCCAGATCTCTGTGGGCTTCCACCATCTTTGGCAATGAGTATCAGTGTCAGTTCCTGCTGTTGTTCACGATCTAGCTCTTTCTTTAACACCAATTCTCCATACATCCCCCCACCTGGTTTGGCATGGACATCAAAACTAAAGTGTTCATTATTTTGCAGGAAATAGCTTTGGACCCCATTGAGACCAATATCTGCGTCGTACGCACCATTCACAGCAAAGCGAGCACCTTTGATTGCTGATTCTGCTATCTCAAACTTGATGACATCGCTTCCAAAGGACGGGGAATTATCGTTAATGTCTTGTATCTCTATCATCACACGGTGTAGTTCTAATGGATTTTCTAGAATTATTTCATATTTTAAAAAACATACGGTCTTTGCTCCGCATATATCCTCTCTGTCAATTCTCTCTGCAACGACCAGATCACCGGAGCTCAAAACATCACAGTAAATTTTGCCATCATCGTCGACATCCAAACGTGCCTTGCGTGCCGATAACATCTTAGCGTTTAACCCGATGTCCTTGGCAATATTTCCAATCACATATCCAATTTTCGTCTCCTCAGGAACAGAATAGTTTATATCGCCATGGACGATGCGTAGAAATCCAACAAAGAACCCCAGCAGTCCAATGAGAAAAGAAGAAAGCGTCCGTCCTCTGAATTCCATTTTATATCTCTGAAATGCTTTGAAAAGTCCTCTGCGCTCGCGTCTATTTATACGAATAGCGCGATACTTTGAAAATGATTCAGTACAACCAACGATCAGCGCCAGTATTGTCGTTCTACTGATTCCACCCGCTGCCCATTTTAGTAAAATGGCCTTGTGGTAGGTGGAGAGTCATTACTTCTACCCAACGCAGGCGAGTAGCGACGCTCTGCGCATTTTTAGGAAACTGCATGGCGAATAAGGAAACCACTTAACAAGGAAACATTTGAACACTTCAATACAGCTTTGAACAATGTCTATCATTTCTCATATTTCCACACCAGTTATTGACAAATCAATTCGACACACAGAGGGACACATACGCAGGTAGAGACATTTAAATATAGTTTACAAACAAAAAAGTGCATATCTTCAGTTACATTGCCTGAAACTAATCTGCACCTACACGATTAAAAACAAGCACACTCGCAGTCTCTGGCGCTGTCCACCAAACCGTCGTGCTGAAATTGGTGTAAAAATACTTCGTAGAAGAAAGCAAAGACACAATTCAAGAAGTAAGTCAGACAGGAACCACCACGTAATAATGCAACCCAGCCTCACGATATGCTCTGAGTTATTTACGTCGTCTAAGAAAATGCCACGCTGAATCAGTGTTTAAGGTTAAAAATACCTTACGGTCAAAAACTAGCTTAGACAGCTTATCATCGCCACATATACACTTATTTTTCTTTAAATGATGTCTGAAGTCAGAATTCTATTGAAAACAAGGTACATTTTTGATTCTTGTAAGCAAGATTAAGCTTGTGTGTTACAAAAGTAATTTACCCTAAAACACAATCAAAGTCACAAAACAGTATTCAACTCTAGCTAAATGCTGCAGAACCTTCTAGTATATTATATTTCATATTTGCCATTAAGAGTACATAAATACCTAATAAATGGGCCACTGTGTGTAAGTCAGACTGTGACTGTGAAGGAAACTTTTGAAAATTAACACTAAACCACATCTCGATATTAGAGACAAAAATTTTGACATGCACGAGACAAAAAAATAGTGTCCGAGTGATTATACCTCCAGTGAACACTGTAAGATTATCAGTGAGAAAGCTGAACAAACACTGAGGGACATGCTGCGCATCAACTCAGTGCTAAAGGATAGAGGAGAATTTTGAAAAGCGAACAAAGAGGTCAACTTTGAAGAAGCTATAGTGGCAGAGACTAGAAGGAACAAAAGGCAATCATGTGTGGAGTTCTGATTGCAAGTAGTCTTCATGGGAGGAACTGTACAACAAAAAACAATACAGGCATAAACAACGACCATAACTGCTATGACAACACAGGAAAAATACTGTTCCGAAGGTGCCTTTAGGAAGTACATGGTCAACACAAAGCAGAAAGACTGAAATGTTCACCTTACCTCTAGTGTTTCACCTGCATCGGTGAAACAGATGATATTTGAATCATCTGGGCTCTTCCTCAAAGTGCCACCAGCAGGTAGAGTATTGTCATTGTAGGATCTGATGAATTTGAAATCACTGGTGTGTGAGCCTGTTGTTAGGTATGCGTCATAATTGTAAGAACTGCGAAGAGTTCCTGCTCCCTCAACCTCTGCATAGTTAGGAGGGAGATATGCACTGGGAATGGCCACTGCTCCATCAAACAACAGTCTGGGCTTTCTCCTGTGGCAAAACCTTATAGCCAGGATCAGGATAATAAACGTCAGGAAGAAGGTGGACACTAAAACAAGTGCAATTATCAAATATGATGTTAGTTTGGAGTTGCTCTCTTCATAAGTCATGTCCTTCAATTCTGGGACTTCAGCGAGGTTATCAGAAATAAGTAAATACACAGAACAGGTTGCAGAGAGAGGAGGCTGTCCATTATCCTTCACTGAAATAACAAGGTTCTGCTTCATGCTGTCAGATTCAGTGATGTCCCGCTGCGCCCTGATCTCTCCACTGTGGAGACCAATGGTGAAAAGTCCTGGATCAGTAGACTTGATAATGTGGTAGGACAGCCACGAATTCTGGCCAGAGTCAGCATCCACAGCGATCACCTTGGAGACCAAAGAGCCTGACAGAGCAGACTTGGGGACCATCTCAGTCATTACAGATTTTCCCTCTGGAGCAGGGTATAATATCTGTGGAGAGTTATCATTCTCATCTGTTATGAACACACTCACAGTCGTGTTGCTGCTGAGTGGAGGAGAACCGTTGTCTCTGGCTACAACCTGGACTTTGAAGCTCCTGAACTGTTCATAATCGAATGACCTCACAGCATGGATCACTCCTGTGTCTGCATTTACAGATAAATATGAGGACACTGGAACTCCGTTGATCTCACTGGGCAGCAGGGAATACACCACTGTGCCGTTCTGCCTCCAGTCTGGGTCTCTTGCAATAACAGAACATATAGAAGTGCCTGGTTTGTTATTCTCAGTTACATGTGAACTGTATAATTGCTTTTCAAATACAGGATAATTGTCATTGACATCTGAAATAGACAGGTTAATTATTTTAGATGATGAAAGTGGGGGACTGCCCTCATCAGTTGCAATAATTGTAAGAATATAATCAGTTATATGTTCACGATCTAGTGGACCAGTGGTGACAATAGAATAGAAGTTTTTTATGGATGGGTTTAATCTGAATGGAACATTTCCCTGGATTTTGCAGTGAATCTGTTGATTTTCACCAGAGTCCTTATCTTGTACATTTATGATGCCTACCTCTGTACCAGATTCTGTATTTTCAGGAACTGGGCTAGAAATAGACTGAATGACAACAACAGGTTCATTATCATTTACATCAGTGACTTCAACTATTACTTTGGCATTTGATGCTAGCCCTAGTCCATCTTTTGCTTGTATACGCAACTCATAAAACGTTTCTTCTTCATAATCAATATGTCCAATCACTTTAATTTCTCCAGTAGTCTTATCCAAAGAAAATATCCTGGAAGCTTTGTCAGGCAGTCTACTAAATTCGTATATTACCTCTCCGTTTATGCCCTCATCAATATCGTTTGCACTTACAGTAACCACAGAGGTGCCTATTCCACAGTTTTCAGGCAAACTAACCCTGTAGGTAGACTGACTAAACACTGGGACGTTATCATTAGCGTCTAGTACAGTGATATTTATAACTACAGAACCAGATCTCTGCGGTCTACCACCGTCAGTCGCAGTAAGAATTAAAGTCATGTACTGTTCCTGTTCACGGTCCAGCTCTTTATCCAGAACCAGTTCGCTGTATTTACCACCGTCAATGCTAGTTCTAATGTTTAAAGAAAAATGAGCATTCTTCTCCAGGGAATATCCTTGAACTGAGTTTGGTCCAACATCCGCATCGTGAGCCTCGCCTAAAAGAAACGAGGTCCCTTTATCCGCGGATTCTCGTATCTCAAGTTTAATCGCATCGGTGGAAAATTGTGGAGAATTGTCATTAACGTCCTCAATTTGAATCGTGACAGCGTGCAACTCCAAAGGTTTCTCCAGTACAAGACTGTATTTTAACACGCATGATGGCCTCGAACCACAAAGCTCCTCTCGGTCAACAATCTCTGCCACAATCATCTTTCCAGTGTTGTAATCAATATCCATGAAACGCTTCCCGCTACCATCTACATTCAACCGTGCTTTTCTGTCGGAAAGTCTTTTGGAATCCAATCCGAGATCTGCAGCAATGCTTCCCACGACCGACCCTCGTTTCATCTCCTCTGGTACAGAGTAGGTTAAATCGCCATGACTGCCTCGAAGCAGCGACAAAACGACAAGAAACAACAAGATGCTGCTTAATCCTGTGTCATTCATGTTTAGTACTTAGACGAAAGAGTCTATCAACCCGAGGTCGCGTAAAATTCACCAAGAAATAGTCTAACGTTTAAATGCAACGACGTCCTTTGTGTTAACTGAAAATGAGAATGCATTCCTCATGTAAAAAAAAGAAAGATTATGGGAGGACACCTTAACATGACTTGTAACGCTAGCTGAGAGCGACACACTGAGGTTTGTGTTGGAACCGCACATCTCTGACTTCATTAAGTTTTAAAATGTTTTACACATATACAGAACGGTGCCAAATATTTAGTCAGCTGTAAAATATTAAATAGAAAAATGCTAATTTCTGCGCATTGAGTGTTTATTTCCTCAGAATAACACAAATATTAGAACAAATATAAATACCATGAGTGCAACAAAAGTAGCGATTTAATGTCACAGTGTTCACTAAAACATTTCAAACGCTCTCCTTCTGGGAGTCTAGTATTACTTATAACTTCCGCCCAACACCTGAGTCGATAAATAAGTGCTTTATAATGTTAAATCATGTGAGTTGTTTATGGACTGTGACCAATCCATGCGCTGGCTGCTGGGGCGTCCAGGATAAATCTGGAAGCAGGCATTGTGCATTATACTGTTTCAAAATGGTTTATTTCATATTTCAGTTAATTTGCACATGTTCTAGTGTAATCTGAAGTTTCAATCATAAACTGTACATGGAAAAATATTTTTTAAATGAGCTTGTGATGTAAAATAAATGTCAAATTCATTTGCTGACAGGATTGATTTCAGGTATTTCTCAACAACTGTTCTCAATGTTTTGAAAATAATAACACGACAGGCTAGCCTGCTCAAAATTAGAGTAAATTATCTTGACATACTGTAAAAACGTTTTGAAATTCAGAAAATTAATAAACGAATAAAAAAAAGTTTTTGTTATTGCTTAGGCCGTCAGTAGTGCACATCACATACATACAAAAAAACATAAAAAAAATATTAGTACATTTGCAACATAGCAGCTGTATGAAACGAAACACAGCAACCTACCTCCAGGATTTCACCAGGGTCGCACAGACTAATAATGTTTGTATCATCAGGGCTCTTCCTCAGAGTACCACCAGCAGGTAGAGTATTGTCATTGTAGGATCTAATGAACTTGAAGTCACTGGTGTGTGAGCCTGTTGTTAGGTATGCGTCATAATTGTAAGAACTGCGGAGAGTTCCTGCTCCCTCAACCTCTGCATAGTTGGGAGGGAGATATGCACTGGGAATGGCGACTGCTCCATCAAATAATAGTCTGGGCTTTCTCCTGTGGCAAAATCTCAAAGCTAGGATCAGGATAATGAACGTCATAAAGAAGGTGGACACTGAAACAAGTGCAATGATCAAATATGATGTTAGTTTGGAGTTGCTCTCTTCATAAGTCATGTCTTTAAGTTCTGGAACTTCAGCAAGGTTATCAGAAATAAATAAATACACAGAACAGGTTGCAGAGAGAGGAGGCTGTCCATTATCCTTCACTGAAATAATGAGGTTCTGCTTCATGCTGTCAGATTCAGTGACGTCCCGCTGAGCCCTGATCTCTCCACTGTGGAGACCAATGGTGAAAAGTCCTGGATCAGTAGACTTGATAATGTGGTAGGACAGCCAAGCATTCTGGCCAGAGTCAGCATCCACAGCAATCACCTTGGAGACCAGAGACCCTGACAGAGCAGCTTTGGGGACCATCTCAGTCATTAAAGACTTTCCCTCTGGAGCAGGGTATAATATCTGTGGAGAGTTATCATTCTCATCTGTTATGAACACACTCACAGTCGTGTTGCTGCTGAGTGGAGGAGAGCCATTGTCTCTGGCTACAACCTGGACTTTGAAGCTTCTGAACTGTTCATAATCGAATGACCTCACAGCATGGATCACCCCTGTGTCTGCATTTACAGACAAATATGAGGACACTGAAACACCGATGACCTCACTGGGAACCAGAGAATACAGCACAGTGCCGTTCTGCCTCCAGTCTGGGTCTTTTGCGATAACAGAACAAACAGAAGTGCCTGGTTTGTTATTCTCAGCTACGTAGGCTTTGTATGACTGCTCTTCAAATACAGGGGAATTATCATTCACATCAGCCACAGACAAGTGGAATGTTTTAGTGGAGGATAAAGGTGGGCTTCCTTCATCTATAGCAACTATTGTAATGTTGTATTCTGGTGTAAGTTCACGATCAAGTGGACCAGATGTGGCAATTGAGAAATAATTCTTGATAGAGGGAATTAATATAAAAGGAACATTCCCCTGGATGCTGCAGTGGATTTGTCTGTTTCTACCAGAGTCTTTATCTTGTACATTAATTATGCCTATTTGAGTTTCGGGTGACGTGTTTTCTGGAATTGGATTGTTCAAAGATTTTAAGTGGATAATCGGTGCATTGTCATTAACGTCGACTACATCTACAACAACTTTGGCAAAGGAAGCTAATCCAGATCCGTCTTTGCCTTGAATCTTTAATTCATACGTCGTTTGTTTTTCGTAATCCAGGACACCATTCAAAATTAGATTTCCTGTTTCTGAATCCAGCGTAAACATGTTTAGCATCTCACTAGACAGATGACCAAATTCGTAGGTCACCTGACCGTTTGCACCTTCATCAGCGTCCGTGGCGCTGACTGTGATTATTGTGGTGCCAACAGGAGAATCTTCACGTAGACTCACCTTGTAGACGGACTGACTAAAGATTGGGGAATTATCATTAGCGTCCAGTACAGTGACTTCTATAACTAAAGAGGCAGATCTAGGTGGATCACCCCCGTCGACAGCGGTTAGCAATAGCCTCACCTCATTTTCCTGTTCACGGTCCAGTTCTTTTTCTAAAACTAGCTCGCCATATTTTTCCTGACTGGGTTTATTATGAAAAAGAAAAGAAAAGTAAGGATTGGCTTCCAGTTTGTAGCTTTGTACGCCATTCACTCCTATGTCTGCATCGTGAGCTTCATTCACAGCATAGCGAGCGCCTTTCACAGCTGATTCTTGGATCTCTAATTTAATAACATCATTTGCAAACGTTGGAGAGTTATCATTAATGTCAGTAATGTCTACAACAATGCGGTGCAATTCCAGAGGGTTTTCAAAAATCACTTCATATTTCAACATACAAACAGTCGTTGGTCCACAAAGCTGTTCCCGGTCGATTCTCTCTGCTACAATCAGATCTCCAGTTTTCATATCTATATCACAGTAACGATTGCTGCCATCGTCGACATCCAAACGCGCTTTACGCAGAGCTAACGTTTTCACATTCATTCCAAGATCCTTTGCCAGATTCCCAACCACAGAGCCAATCTTTTTCTCCTCTGGAATAGAATAACTCACATCTCCATTTACCGTCGACAGCAAGAGCAAAACAGACACCACGCCAAACAAAAAAGGCCGAGCAGAAAATCCATTGTACTCCATGTTCAACCGTCAAAACCGGCGCTCACCCAGTATAGCCAGTGGTAAAGTCCAAATTTTCTCTTTAAAATGTAAGCAATAAATGTAACTAACAAACTGTAGTGTGGAAAAATACACATATGAAAATAACCTCACAGTGCCTCAATGACGTTGCCTTATGCGTCACTTTGAAGCTTCTCCCCTCGATACACATCAACAGAAAGGGTGGACAATTACATGTATCCTTCCAATATTGGTGAACAGCGACCCAGTGTGCTATATTCATAAACTGCACTCAAAGGAACAGCTCACCAGTATTACAACTGAGCACTGATTTCGGTTTGCATCAAACTTAAAAAAAAAAAACAACTAAGCTAAATAAATAAATAAACCGACGGTTTTTTCTCTTAAATAAATATATTATGTCCACCACAGTGGTGCTGAACTTAAGACATGACATGGAAAAAAATACTATTTGACCGACTCATTGATGTTAACAATATTAGCGATCAGACTTCTCAAAATATCTTATCATTGGTGTTGTAAAAGTAAAACATAATTTTTGCAGAATTATTTTGATTACAGGAAAGATTACAGCCTAAAAATGATCAGATATTTTGTTTAATTTTACTTCATTTTTTGTTAAATTCTTTTTTATTTCGATATTTAATCAATGATAACGTTAAAGTTTCATTCCATTTCTTTGAGGCACAATTTATATTTTACTTAAAAATATATATTTTTTAATCTTATTTTTGTATTGTTGATCATTTTAAAAACAATTTATTTGCTATATGTGTATTTTAGTTGGAAATCCTTTCTTTTAAGATGCTTGTTTTTTTCTTTGACAATACTTGATTTGTCTAAATAGTATTGTAGAAATTAACTTTGATTTAATTAATTCATAAAACTGTTAAACAGTAAAGAAAGAAAATAATAACTCAACTAATGCTTACTGACTTTTTCTGAGGAAGATATGCTTAAATTAGCTAAGGATTACTATTTGAAATACTACTACAAACACTACAACTACTAATACATCTACTACTACAACTACTACTACTAATAATAATAATAATAATAATAATAATAATAATAATAATAATAATATGAATTTCAAAACTAGCATCACCGTCACAAAAAAAAACAAAAAAACAATAAAAATAAATAATTGCTATAAAAGACTTACCTCTAGTGTTTCACCTACGTCGGTGAAACTGATGATATTTGAATAATCTGGGCTCTTCCTCAGAGTTCCACCAGCAGGAATTGTGTTGTCGTTGTATGATCTGACAAACTTGAAGTCACTGGTGTGTGAGCCTGTTGTTAGGTATGCGTCATAATTGTAAGAACTGCGGAGAGTTCCTGCTCCCTCAACCTCCGCATAGTTAGGAGGGAGATATGCGCTGGGAATGGCGACTGCTCCATCAAACAACAGTCTGGGCTTTCTCCTGTGGCAAAATCTCACAGCCAGGATCAGGATAATAAAGGTCAGAAAGAAGGTGGACACCGAAACAAGTGCAATTATCAAATATGAAGTTAGTTTGGAGTTGCTCTCTTCATAAGTCATGTCCTTCAATTCTGGAACTTCAGCGAGGTTATCAGAAATAAGTAAATACACAGAACAGGTTGCAGAGAGAGGAGGCTGTCCATTATCCTTCACTGAAATAACAAGGTTCTGCTTCATGCTGTCAGATTCAGTGACGTCCCGCTGAGCCCTGATCTCTCCACTGTGGAGACCAATGGTGAAAAGTCCTGGATCAGTAGACTTGATAATGTGATAGGACAGCCAAGCATTCTGGCCAGAGTCAGCATCCACAGCGATCACCTTGGAGACCAGAGAGCCTGACAGAGCAGCTTTGGGGACCATCTCAGTCATTACAGACTTCCCCTCTGGAGCAGGGTATAATATCTGTGGAGAGTTATCATTCTCATCCGTAATGAACACACTCACAGTCGTGTTGCTGCTGAGTGGAGGAGAACCGTTGTCTCTGGCTACAACCTGGACTTTGAAGCTCCTGAACTGTTCATAATCAAATGACCTCACAGCATGGATCACCCCTGTATCTGCATTTACAGACAGAAATGAGGACACTGGAACACCGTTGACCTCACTGGGCACCAGAGAATACAGCACAGTGCCGTTCTGCCTCCAGTCTGGGTCTTTTGCGATAACAGAACAAACAGAAGTGCCTGGTTTGTTATTCTCAGCTACGTAGGCTTTGTATGACTGCTCTTCAAATACAGGGGAATTATCATTCACATCAGCCACAGACAAGTGGAATGTTTTAGAGGAGGATAAAGGTGGGCTTCCTTCATCTACAGCAACTATTGTAATGTTGTATTCTGGTGTAAGTTCACGATCAAGTGGACCAGATGTGGCAATTGAGAAATAATTCTTGATCGAGGGAGATAATAGAAAAGGAACATTCCCCTGGATGCTGCAGCGGATTTGTCTGTTTCTACCAGAGTCTTTATCTTGTACATTAATTATGCCTATTTCAGTTTTAGGCGACGTGTTTTCTGGAATTGGATCGATCAAAGATTTTAAGTGGATAATAGGTGCATTGTCATTAACGTCGACTACATCTACAACAACTTTGGCAAAGGAAGCTAATCCAGATCCGTCTTTACCTTGAATCTTTAATTCATACGTCGTTTGTTTTTCATAATCCAGGACACCATTCAAAATTAAATTTCCTGTTTCTGAATCCAGCGTAAACATGTTTAGCATCTCACTAGACAGATGACCAAATTCGTAGGTCACCTGACCATTTGCACCTTCATCAGCGTCTGCGGCGCTTACTGTGGTTATTGTGGTGCCAACAGGAGAATCTTCACGTAGACTCACCTTGTAGACGGACTGACTAAAGATTGGGGAATTATCATTAGCGTCCAGTACAGTGACTTCTATAACTAAAGAGGCAGATCTAGGTGGATCACCCCCGTCGATAGCGATGAGCAATAGCCTCACCTCATTTTCCTGTTCACGGTCCAGTTCTTTTTCTAAAACTAGCTCGCCATATTTTTCCTGACCAGGTTTATTGTGAAAAAGAAAAGAAAAGTAAGGATTGGCTTCCAGTTTGTAGCTTTGTACGCCATTCACTCCTATGTCTGCATCGTGAGCTTCATTCACAGCATAGCGAGCGCCTTTCACAGCTAATTCACTGATTTCTAATTTAACAATATCCGTTGCAAACGTTGGAGAGTTATCATTAATGTCAAAAATGTCTACAACAATGCGGTGCAATTCCAGAGGGTTTTCAAAAATCACTTCATATTTCAACATACAAACAGTCGTTGGTCCACAAAGCTGTTCCCGGTCGATTCTCTCTGCTACAATCAGATCTCCAGTTTTCATATCTATATCACAGTAACGATTGCTGCCATCATCGACATCCAAACGCGCTTTACGCAGAGCTAACGTTTTCACATTCATTCCAAGATCCCTTGCCAGATTCCCAACCACAGAGCCAATTTTTTTCTCCTCTGGAATAGAATAACTCACATCCCCATTTACTGTCGACAGCAAGAGCAAAACAGACACCACGCCAAACAAAAAAGGCCGAGCAGATAATCCATTGTACTCCATGTTCAACCGTCCAAACCGGCGCTCATCCAGTATAGCCAAGGGCAAAGTCCAAATTTTCTCTTTAAAATGTAAGCAAGAAATGTAAATAACAAACAGTAGTGTGGAAAAATACACATATGAAAATAACCTCACAGTGCCTCAATGACGCTGCCTTATGCGCCACTTTGAAGCTTCTCCCCTCGTTACACATCAACAGAAAGGGTGGACAAATACGTGTATCCTTCCAATATTGGTGAACAGCGACCCAGTGTGCTATATTCATAAACTGCACTCAAAGGAACAGCTCACCAGTATTACATCTGAGCACTGATTTCGGTTTGCATCAAATAAAAAAAAATCAACTAAGCTAAATAAATAAATAAATAAATAAACCGACGGTTTCTTCTCTTAAATAAATATATTATGTCCACCACAGTGGTGCTGAACTTAAGACATGACATGGAAAAAAATACTATTTGACCGACTCATTGATGTTAACAATATTAGCGATCAGACTTCTCAAAATATCTTATCATTGGTGTTGTAAAAGTAAAACATAATTTTTGCAGAATTATTTTGATTACAGAAAAGATTACAGCCTAAAAATGATCAGATATTTTGTTTAATTTTACTTCATTTTTTGTTAAATTCTTTTTTATTTCGATATTTAATCAATGATAACGTAAAAGTTTCATTCCATTTCTTTGAGGCACAATTTATATTTTGCTTAAAAATATTTAGTTTTTAATCTTATTTTTGTATTATTGATCATTTTAAAAACAATTTATTTGCTATATGTGTATTTTAGTTGGAAATTCTTTCTTTTAAGATGCTTGTTTTTTTCTTTGACAATACTTGATTTGTCTAAATAGCATTGTAGAAATTAACTTTGATTTAATTAATTCATAAAACAGTTAAACAGTAAAGAAAGAAAATAATAACTCAACTAATGCTTACTGACTTTTTCTGAGGAAGATATGCTTAAATTAGCTAAGGATTACTATTTGAAATACTACTACAAACACTACAACTACTAATACATCTACTACTACAACTACTACTACTACTACTACTACTAACAATAATAATAATAATAATAATAATAATAATAATATGAATTTCAAAACTAGCATCACCGTCACAAAAAAAACAAAAAATAAAAACAAATAATTGCTATAAAAGACTTACCTCTAGTGTTTCACCTACGTCGGTGAAACAGATGATATTTGAATCATCTGGGCTCTTCCTCAGAGTGCCACCAGCAGGCAGTGTATTGTCGTTGTATGATCTGACAAACTTGAAGTCACTGGTGTGTGAGCCTGTTGTTAGGTATGCGTCATAATTGTAAGAACTACGGAGAGTTCCTGCTCCCTCAACCTCCGCATAGTTAGGAGGGAGATATGCGCTGGGAATGGCGACTGCTCCATCAAACAACAGTCTGGGCTTTCTCCTGTGGCAAAATCTCACAGCCAGGATCAGGATAATAAAGGTCAGAAAGAAGGTGGACACCGAAACAAGTGCAATTATCAAATATGAAGTTAGTTTGGAGTTGCTCTCTTCATAAGTCATGTCCTTCAATTCTGGAACTTCAGCGAGGTTATCAGAAATAAGTAAATACACAGAACAGGTTGCAGAGAGAGGAGGCTGTCCATTATCCTTCACTGAAATAACAAGGTTCTGCTTCATGCTGTCAGATTCAGTGACGTCCCGCTGAGCCCTGATCTCTCCACTGTGGAGACCAATGGTGAAAAGTCCTGGATCAGTAGACTTGATAATGTGATAGGACAGCCACGCATTCTGTCCAGAGTCAGCATCAACAGCGATTACCTTGGAGACCAGAGAGCCTGACAGAGCAGCTTTGGGGACCATCTCAGTCATTACAGACTTCCCCTCTGGAGCAGGGTATAATATCTGTGGAGAGTTATCATTCTCATCCGTTATGAACACACTCACAGTCGTGTTGCTGCTGAGTGGAGGAGAACCGTTGTCTCTGGCTACAACCTGGACTTTGAAGCTCCTGAACTGTTCATAATCAAATGACCTCACAGCATGGATCACCCCTGTATCTGCATTTATAGATAAATATGAGGACACTGAAACTCCGTTGACCTCACTGGGAACCAGAGAATACAGCACAGTGCCGTTCTGCCTCCAGTCTGGGTCTTTTGCGATAACAGAACAAACAGAAGTGCCTGGTTTGTTATTCTCAGCTACGTAGGCTTTGTATGACTGCTCTTCAAATACAGGGGAATTATCATTCACATCAGCCACAGACAAGTGGAATGTTTTAGTGGAGGATAAAGGTGGGCTTCCTTCATCTACAGCAACTATTGTAATGTTGTATTCTGGTGTAAGTTCACGATCAAGTGGACCAGATGTGGCAATTGAGAAATAATTCTTGATCGAGGGAGTTAATATAAAAGGAACATTCCCCTGGATGCTGCAGCGGATTTGTTTGTTTCTACCAGAGTCTTTATCTTGTACATTAATTATGCCTATTTGAGATTCGGGTGACGTGTTTTCTGGAATTGGATTGTTCAAAGATTTTAAGTGGATAATAGGTGCATTGTCATTAACGTCGACTACATCTACAACAACTTTGGCAAAGGAAGCTAATCCAGATCCGTCTTTGCCTTGAATCTTTAATTCATACGTCGTTTGTTTTTCGTAATCCAGGACACCATTCAAAATTAAATGTCCTGTTTCTGAATCCAGCGTAAACATGTTTAGCATCTCACCAGACAGATGACCAAATTCGTAGGTCACCTGACCATTTGCACCTTCATCAGCGTCTGCGGCGCTGACTGTGGTTATTGTGGTGCCAACAGGAGAATCTTCACGTAGACTCACCTTGTAGACGGACTGACTAAAGATTGGGGAATTGTCATTAGCATCCAGTACAGTGACTTCTATAACTAAAGAGGCAGATCTAGGTGGATCACCCCCGTCGATAGCGATGAGCAATAGCCTCACCTCATTTTCCTGTTCACGGTCCAGTTCTTTTTCTAAAACTAGCTCGCCATATTTTTCCTGACCAGGTTTATTATGAAAAAGAAAAGAAAAGTAAGGATTGGCTTTCAGTTTGTAGCTTTGTACGCCATTCACTCCTATGTCTGCATCGTGAGCTTCATTCACAGCATAGCGAGCGCCTTCATCAGCTGATTCTCGGATCTCTAATTTAATAACATCATTTGCAAACGTTGGAGAGTTATCATTAATGTCAGTAATGTCTACAACAATGCGGTGCAATTCCAGAGGGTTTTCAAAAATCACTTCATATTTCAATGTACAAACAGTCGTTGGTCCACAAAGCTGTTCCCGGTCGATTCTCTCTGCAACAATCAGATCTCCAGTTTTCATATCTATATCACAGTAACGATTGCTGCTATCATCGACATCCAAACGCGCTTTACGCAGAGCTAACGTTTTCACATTCATTCCAAGATCCCTTGCCAGATTCCCAACCACAGAGCCAATCTTTTTCTCCTCTGGAATAGAATAACTCACATCTCCATTTACCGTCGACACCAAGAGCAAAACAGACACCACGCCAAACAAAAAAGGCCGAGAAGATAATCCATTGTACTCCATGTTCAACCGTCCAAACCGGCGCTCATCCAGTGTAGCCAGTGGTAAAGTCCAAATTTTATTCATTAATTTGTAAGAAATAAATGTAAACAAAAAACTGCAATGTGGAAAAACGCATACATTAAAATAACCTCAGTGCTTCCATGGCGCTGCCCTGTGCGCCAGTTTGAAGCCTCTCCCCTCGTTACACATTAACACAAAAGGGTGGACAAATTCAAGTATCCTTCCAAGATTGGTGAACAGCGACCCATTGTGCTATTTTCATAAACTGCACTCAAAAGAACAGATCACCAGTTGTCGGTTTGCATAAAACGTAAGAAAACTTATAATCAAAAAAGAGCGAAAAAGAGGCAGAAACTATTTAGTTGTAGGGTTTTTTTTGTTCTTAAAAATATTTGCTGTTCACTCTTGTGATGATGAACCAATGGAAATGGCGTGGAAGCAAATCCCAGATTTCTATTCAACTATTTAAAACATCTTCTTATTACGATCACAATAGCAAATTTTGCACAATCATTCTGTTAATTGCAAACTTCCTAATATGATACTGCTGACGATGCAGGAAAAAAAAATACTTATTGGCTACTGCTTACTGATGAGTATGTATAATGAGTATGATCATTTTCATTTAAGGCATTTAGCAGACGATCTTATCCAGAGCGATTTACAAAAGTGCTAATAGAATGCTAAAATGAGATGGTTTATCCAACAAATGGCTATTACTACTGCTACTGTTAGTAATAATAATAAAAAGTAGACGAAGAAAAAGAAGAGGAAGAAGAATCAGAAGTAGAAGAAGACGAAGATGAAGAAGTGGCATTGCAAAGCATTATTTTTTAATTTAATTTAATACGACAAAAAAAAAAAAACATAACCAAGTAATTGCTTTAAAAGACTTACCTCTAGTGTTTCACCTGCATCCGTGAAACTGATAATATTTGAATCATCAGGGCTCTTCCTCAGAGTGCCACCAGCAGGCA
Organism: Salminus brasiliensis; assembly: GCF_030463535.1. NCBI lineage: Eukaryota > Metazoa > Chordata > Actinopteri > Characiformes > Bryconidae > Salminus > Salminus brasiliensis. Next base: position 1,882,620 of record NC_132893.1, read on the forward strand.
GTGTGTTGTCATTGTAGGATCTGATGAACTTAAAGTCACTGGTGTGTGAGCCTGTTGTTAGATATGCGTCATAATTGTAAGAACTGCGAAGAGTTCCTGCTCCCTCAACCTCCGCATAGTTAGGAGGGAGATAGGCACTGGGAATGGCGACTGCTCCATCAAACAACAGTCTGGGCTTTCTCCTGTGGCAAAATCTCACAGCCAAGATCAGGATAATGAACGTCAGAAAGAAGGTGGACACTGAAACAAGTGCGATGATCAAATATGATGTTAGTTTGGAGTTGCTCTCTTCATAAGTCATGTCTTTAAGTTCTGGAACTTCAGCGAGGTTATCAGAAATAAGTAAATACACAGAACAGGTTGCAGAGAGAGGAGGCTGTCCATTATCTTTCACTGAAATAACCAGGTTCTGCTTCATGCTGTCAGATTCAGTGACGTCCCGCTGTGCCCTGATCTCTCCACTGTGGAGACCAATGGTGAAAAGTCCTGGATCTGTAGACTTGATAATGTGGTAGGACAGCCAAGCATTCTGGCCAGAGTCAGCATCCACAGCGATCACCTTGGAGACCAGTGAGCCAGACAGAGCAGCTTTGGGGACCATCTCAGTCATTAAAGACTTCCCCTCTGGAGCAGGGTATAATATCTGTGGAGAGTTGTCATTCTCATCTGTTATGAACACACTCACAGTCGTGTTGCTGCTGAGTGGGGGAGAACCATTGTCTCTGGCTACAACCTGGACTTTGAAGCTTCTAAACTGTTCATAGTCAAATGACCTTACAGCATGGATCACCCCTGTGTCTGCATTTACAGATAAATATGAGGACACTGAAACTCCGTTGACCTCACTGGGCACCAGAGAATACAGCACTGTGCCGTTCTGCCTCCAGTCTGGGTCTCTCGCAGTAACAGAACAAACAGAGGTGCCTGGTTTGTTATTTTCAGTTACATATGCACTAAATATTTGCTGTATGAATACGGGAGGATTGTCATTCACATCTGCCACCTGTATGTTCAGAGTTGAAGTTGACAATAAGGAAGGTGTACCTCCATCACTTGCAGTTATTGTGACATTATACTCGGCGACTTGTTCGCGATCGAGTAGAGCGATGGTAACTAATGTAAAATAATTCTTAATTGATGGTTGCAGTTTGAATGGTAAGTTGTTGGGAATAGAACAACTGACTCTGCTGTTTTCACCAGAGTCCTGGTCTTTCACGTTTAATATGGCAACTTCTGAGTCAAGAGCAATGTTTTCTGGAATTGGATTTGTAAGAGACTTGATTGTAATTATAGGTGCATTGTCGTTAACATCAACTATTTCAATCATAAGCTTACAATGGCTCGTCTGACCACCGCCATCCTCCGCTTGTATCTCCATCTCATACGAAGAGGCACGTTCGTGATCAAGTTGACCCATTAACAAAATTTCCCCACTCTTTTCGTCAATTTGAAACATATCATTGGTACTGTCAGAAAGGTGGTTAATATAATAAGTGATTTGCCCATTTGCACCTTCATCCATATCTGTTGCTGAAATTTTCATTACAGACGTTCCAGGAGGTGAGTTTTCAAATAATCGTGTCTTGTATGAAGACTGCGAGAACACCGGCGTGTTGTCATTTACATCCATAACGATTACTTGCACAACAACTGTACCAGATCGAGGAGGATTTCCCCCATCTACAGCAGTCAGTATCAAATGATGTTCTCCTTTTGTCTCTCGATCGAGGCTGCTCCTCAAAACAATGTCGACATACCTGTCTTTACTTGACCTCGCATCAACGTCAAAGAGCTTGTTTTGACTGAGAATATAATTCTGAACTGAGTTCACGCCAACATCCCCGTCTCGTGCACGGGCTATTTGAAATTTGCTCCCAGTCGGCGCAGTCTCGCTGATTTCCAGCTTGATTGTATCTTTTGGAAAAACCGGCGCGTTGTCGTTAACGTCCAGCACCTCTACAATAACATTGTGAAGCTCCAGAGGATTCTCAAGAATAAATTCAAAATGCAAAAGACAGTTAGATGTTGTTCCACACAAAGCCTCCCGGTCGATTCTCTCCAAAACGACAATACGTCCCGAATCCAAGTCCACCCCACAATATCGTCTGTCACCTTGGTAATCCAGCCTTGCCTTGCGAGATCTTAAACCTTTGGAATCGATGTTAAGGTCTTTACTGAGACTTCCAATAGTATATTTTGTGTTTGTTTCTTCCGGGACGGAATAACGCAGGTCTGCGGCAATACCATGGGCAAGGAATGAATACAGCATCACCGCCCAAATTCGCTTTTTGTTTAAGAACGAGTCTAGTATAGTCGACATGTTCTTAAATTCAAAAAATTATATTATTATTTTAGAAAAAAATATATACTCCTCAAAAGACTTGTATTGGTGTACGTCCTGTAAAGCCTTGCAGATATTACCGTTTTGTTCTTTGTGAAGGGACGAAAACGACTGCCCAGAATGGGTGTGCTTCTCTGACTGAGAATTTAGAACTGGTGAAGAGCGACACCGTGAGGTAAAAAGAAGGGGCTGCAAAATTATTAAATTACATTAAAACATTGTTTCATAGAAATACAAATATATTAGTTAATAAATAAAAACATAAATATGACTTATGTTGGTGTTAATGGGACCTAAGAATAATAAATATTCTTATATTTCTGATAGATCTCATTTCAGGACCACGGACAGCATCGTTTAAATAAAGCTAGCCTCTTCTGTCAATTACAGACTAAACAATGTAAAAGCAATAAAACAAAAAACAAACTTTTCTCAGTTGTTTATAATTTCCTTTGATATTTTGCCTGTCCAATGTCAGTAGCAGTGCAAATTCGTAAAAATGATTTGGCATTATTTCTCCAGAGCTGCCACACTGTACTGTATAATTTAATAAAAGTAGTTTAATTTGTTAATTTTCTGAATTGATAGCTGAGATGATATTGTGCTATTGTGCTGACATGAATTTGTGTTTTATGACTGCATAGTCAATTTGTGGTTTTGATAAGATAGCTAGTTTAGATATGTGTTGTACCATAAAATACTGATGTTTACTGATGTTTAAATGCTGATTAATGTTGAATATTTGCAGAAAGTGTATTAAACTGCACTTAATTTGTATCTGTAATACTTATTTTTCTTACTACCTTTGCTGGTGAATGCAAACATGTTGCTAAGCTAGGTTTTTGATAAATTACAATGCATAGGGTTGTTAATCCTAGTGCTTGCAATATACACTCATTCGAAACTTGTGACTACAGAGTTTCTAAAGTGACACCATATCATCATGTGGCCTTACTAAACAAAGTATTATAAACTACCATGTGATCTAAAGAGCTCTGTAGCATACTGATATTCCTGGCTACTACGAATTCAAAAACACAGAAAAACCTCAGAATAATTCTCATGGACCATTATCAGGTAAGTATGAAAGAAACTTTATTTGTGATTTGTAAACAAAACACATTACCAGATTTCATAAAGTAAAAAAAAAAAAAAAAAAAAAAAAAAAAGGAAAAAAAGAGAATACACTATTTCACCATTACACCAATGAGCAGGTGTACAAAAGGGTTGTTCAACAGATTTGCACTGTCAAAGTCAAGAGCATAGTGCCACCCTGGCACTGAAGGACTTAATAGACATTCACTACACACAAGCAGAATACATAGACACTTTTTATGTTGTTTTGTCATTTTATCAGTTTTTATTACAATTTTTGTATTTTTAATGGAAAAAAGAGTTTGATGTAGAAGGGATATATGAATGATATTCACATTAGCCGCAAAATAAAAACAAAATCATATATATATATATATATATATATATATATATATATATATATATACGTGTGTGTGGGTATAAAAAAGAGCATAACACTACATCATTACATATATCTAGAATGTTACGGTTAATGTTAATGGCACAGGGCCAACATTTCTGGGTGTTTGTTTGCATGGATGTATTTGTGTATGTGTAAATTGTATATTTGTATGTATGTATGTGCTTGTACATTTCAGTCTAAATGAAGAATTTGAAATATTTTTGCAGAGACTATACATGTCTCCAGTTTCAAGAGAAATGGTTGAAAATAATTATGAAAAACATATCTATCTATATATATCTATATATAGTTTTTGTTTCATCTGCGTATTACATGCAAACAGCCACTTAGTGATCTGACAGCACTAAACCACACCTGAAGGAGGCTGTGTGAATGTGAGTGATGTGTGTCTGCATATGTGTGTGTGTGTGTATATGTGTGTGTGTGTGTGTGTGTGTGTGTGTGTGGTGAGAATGCAGTCTTTTAGCAGCGCTAACATCTCTCCCATATCTTGAATAATAGTCCTACAGCCAAGAAAAAAAAATGAAAGGGAACTGAAAATTGAGGGGTTGTCAACCCTTCTAGAATGAGAAAACACACAGCACAGACATTGCAGAGCATACAACCTTCTGCTGATTTGGACCCATCACTGTCCAGTGCTGAATTCACTTCTTATTTTACACAACTAAAACAAAAGAATATGCTGCATCAGTCCTTAATCTCCCTGTAGTCTAATATGTCATACATGTCCCACCCTGTATACATTTGGTCAAACCAAGCTCCATAAAATAAAAAAAAATATAGGCCTATCTACTGTACACAACTCTTCACCTCCAGAAAAGGGATGCCCACATCCTTTGCACTGCTGTTATACCACTTGCTTGTGGATGGAAGGGATGTCACATGTGCTTGCTTATATTCCCTGGGGAAGAGTTCAGTTCCAGTATCAGGAGCTGGGAGTTTTAGTAACAGTGCTCAGGCTCAGTTGACGTGACAGGGTTACAAGTGATTTCTAGACAGGTCTCTGTCATTCAGTCCATCCTGTCATGGTACACAATATAGTCACAAGGGGGCAGCTTTGGCTGCAGCCACCCTAGTGCATGGCTATGAGTGAGAGGACTGCGTGTGGGGGAGGTGGGGTGGGCGAATCTTACAAGCACTGAAAGGCAAAGAGCTGTCAGGGAGAGGGAGAGAGCTTGAAGAACATCTACTGAACATTCAAAACGGAGGCAAAGGGATCAGGCTTGATTGGACGTGAAGCAACAAGCACCATTCCTGCCTATATTACAAACTCATAGAGGCTGCAGCGCCACTTCAGTCCTGCACTGGGTTTAATGTGGTCCAAGCTATACAATGCATGGTGGACAGACTGCTTGTGTGTTGGGGGGTTTGTCCTGGCACTACTTTACTGGAGTGTTAAGTGTCTACACTATAAGGTCTGGTATGTTAGAAGCATGTGGAACTTTTAGATTTTGCATGTTTTGATTTATGTGTCGTGTCATGTGTTTAATATTTCTGTCCGGAGGCATCACTTTGAGATGGTGTATTCACTAAGCTGTATTTTGGTGTAACAGTAAAGCACTCTTGTTGGGTGTGAGGTGCCAGCAGGGGGCTCTGTGAACAATATATATATATATATATATATATATATATATATATATATATATATATATATATATATACCCCTGAAGTGATTTCATTCGATCAGCCTCGATCTCACACAGAGATAATTCTGACCACATCGTCACATTTTACACAGACACGTTTTGTGTCAAATTGAAAATACAAATTCATTGATGCATGTCAGTCTGAGGAACATGCCCTCAATTCATTTTCTCCTCCTTAAGTCATGGTTGTGAGGAAGGCATGAGTAATATGAGGATTAAGAGACTCCCTTTATGTGTTTTAGACCTTTGGATTTATGGAGGGTGTGTGTTCATGGTGTGTAGGGCACTACACACTGCCCTAACTTCTTGCAGGTTTAGAATGCTTCTTAGAAACATGTGGACTAAGAACATTTCATCTAAGAAACATAAATACATAAATAGTGTGATAGCCAATTATTGCCTCCTGGAAGCCACCAAGGCTTAAATGTAGGGCACATTGAGTGCATGGGTAAAGAGAGAAGGGTCTCTTCTGATCAGCGCAGGGCAGCACTCCCCCTAAACGAGAGCTGGACTTTAAAAAGGCTCTCCTCTCTATACTAACATTTTTTCATTCTTTTTTTTTTTTTGGTTTTTCTCTGACTGTGAGTTTTAGCTACCAACTTCAGTTAACAGCTCGCTTTCAAAACTGTCCTCTCTCCTCTACTCATCTCCGTCGTCTTTCCCTTTGTCCTTCTTGTCCTTCTTGTCCTTCTTCTTCTTTTTCTTCTTTTTAGCCTCCTCTTTCTTGCCGAAAGTGATGAAATCGCCTTTATCATCCAAGGCCCCTGGGTCTTGACGAATGGAGATGATGGCTGGGGAGCCTGGGATGATGAAGGCTTCAGGAGGGAGCTCCCCAGGCTTTAGGGCCTGTGGGGGCCCGTAACCTGGGCCCGCACCATAACGGAAGCTCCAGCTATTGCTGTTGATCCCAGCTCCGACAGGTGGAGAGAGTTGTCCTTCACCTTCACCGTCTAGATGAGAGAGAGAGAGAGAGAGAGAGAGAGAGAGAGAGAGAGAGAGAGGGTCACTTATTATATACTCTTAAAAATAAAGGTGTTGAGAAAGATTCTATGGAGTGATGTAAAGGTAGAAGCACTTTCGGTTCCATAAAGAGGCTATAAATAGATGGTTAAACTCCAGGCTCCAGAACTGCTATTTTAAGTGAACACAAACATTTGTACTGGTGGGACCAATTCAAATTTGTCCCCAGTGAACGATATAGGCTACAAAAAAAAAATCATTAAGATTATAGTCATAAGTGACTATAATTCATACGCTAATGCAGTATTTCTAACTCATACTTACCAGCATACACTGTATGTCCAGATGTTTGTGGGCACTCTAGATTCATTCTAATAAATGTATGTAGCTACTTTAAGTTGTACCCATTGCTGACACACACAGCTTGTCTAGTCCCTGTAGAGATTTGCTGCCAACAGAAAAGGACTCTCTGGAGCATATAACCATGAACCTATTGGCACCATGCCTAATGCCAGGCATGGACTAGATCTGGCATTGAGATATGGAGCAGTGGAACAACTGTGTTCTCTTGAATGATAGTGCTCCATCCAGTACTTTGGGATGAGTTATGGTGGTGATAACTGAACATCCCGACCTCATTAATGCTCTTGTTACCAAATGCAATGACAGTAGAGGCAGTTACTCCAACAAAAGCAGGATAAACTCTTTTTAATACCCTTAATACCCAGATTAGAGCCAAGATGTACCACTGAATCTGTATGGGTGAGTTTAGGGCATGCTGATATGGAAACATGATTCTGGTTGTAGGTTAAACTTGCCATTGATTGATTAGGGGGTGCTTTTCCATTTGTGTTATTGGATAATTCATTCATAAAATACAATATTAGTTGTTTTGATAGTCATTTTTTGTCTGCTGCACCGCCACTGCTCTGAATGTATCACAGACCAGATGTGAAGTAAGATCTCAGAACTTTTCCAATGTTTAAAGAACCTCCCACATATATGCCAGACTGTAGAGAGTCAGTTGTACTAGAAAGTCATCACCATTAGCAGTTCCCTCATACAAGCTACAAAGAGCAGACGAACGGAGAGGCTCTGAAGCAGCTACATGAGACTAAATTCTCTTCTGCCCAGAGACTCCAGGGAGAGGGTTCGTATCTGACCGAAAGGGAATCTGGGAACATACGAGGTCACAGTAGAAAGGGCTGACCTTCTGAAACCAAGGGGTTTGACAAAGCGAGGCTACAGGAATTAACATCAAAGAAGGAGCAGATTTGTTGAATCCAACATGGCATGTCACGCTGAGCTCCAGCACAGAACGCACATTCATACAATCTTCATGATTAAGAACGTGTCCCCATGAGGAAGGGAGAACAGCACAGCGAGAAAGAAAGAGAGAGAGAGAAAGAGAGAGACACTTTCCCTGCAGAAGCAGTGCTCTCCGCTCTGAGCTTCACACCAGTTACTCTGTGCTTTGACCTACTTTCCTCTCTGTGTTTTATTTAGATCAGACTCTGGCCCTGAAAAGAGATTGTGTTTGTTTTTCGTCTGTAGGTTCATTCTGAAAGCACTGCACACAGCCTATTTTAATAAATCCATAACCTAGCAGGGATTATCCAGCATAATACCCCCCCCTCCTGAGCTTCAAGAAGGTTATCTATTTGAGCGGGTTGAATGTGCCAGTTTTATGTACAAATGTAGTGCAGTTGTACAAGCCCTATACAAATACAGGGCTTGTCCCCTGAATAGTTCTGTGGAATGAACAAACCCCTCCATCCTCCCCAAACCCCACCCCCAATCATCCTTTCCCTCAAGGCAATTCGATTTTCACACTCGACATGATCTCCACCATACTGCAACAGTTAGTGACTGGCACACTCTGCCAGTTTGACTTTAGCATGTAGCATGACACAATACATAGAATAAGCAAAAACCTGTGTAAAGGCAATTTTGATGTTTTTGAAGCTTACAATGATCTGAATTTCTTGGACCAATATTTGTGCTTTCATCAAGTACACAGCCATACAGTACAGACTCCAAGTACTTTAAATGGCAAAGGCATAAGAATCAGAATGAAATCTTCCTTAATACAGCCTAAACTCTTTTACCCACTTACCCAATTAAATATAGCTTAGAAATGAGTGGCATCTGGGCTCACTGTGTGAGCACCAAGCACAGTCTCTTAGAAACCTTTCAGAAGCCATCTGCTCCTATGTGCCACAAAGATAATTAATACTCTATATTTTATATGCCATAAAAAAATCACAGGTTTAATGAAGCCAGTCGTTCTATGTACAGTGATTTTCTTTATAATAGGATAGCAACTTGCATACTTTCTTAAATATAATGGTGCTACAGATTTCTTTCTTTATTTATTCATTTATTTTATGAGCAATGCGAAAGAAGCACCACCTTTGGATAATTGAAGAACTACGTCTATAAAAGAGATGTGTGAGTGTCTAAAAGACCATTACCAATACAATGTTTCTTCACATATCTCTATTTTAAATATTAAAAAGTGGTTCTTCTATGGCATCGTATAAATAACCATTTGTAGCATCCTTTTTTTTTTTATATAGCCATTCCCAATTTTCATTTCAATTTTAGCTGAGGCAAATAACCAGCAACCACAATGGAAGTGATGAGGATAGAGAGCAACATCTACCCACCCAGAGAGAGCACCAGCTGCTGATGGCAAAGAAGCATGGCCTGGGATTTAAACTCGCAATTCTTAAGCCATAGTGTCAACGTCTTAGTCTGTTGAGCCACTCAGAGCCACACTGCATGGTTTTTAAAGTGCAAATAATAATAAAAGCCTGGTCTCTTTAGACCCCTGTAGTGGCTGGACCTCTGACAGTTTCCTTTTTTAACCCAAGATCTGCTTGTGTGTGAGTGTTTGTATGTGTATAATGCCAGTACAAACCAACAATTACACCGACCTGGAGCAAATGACTTGGATCACTTAACTTGTAGTCAAGCTAAATTAAATTTGCTTAATTTGCTGTATAAAGTCACAGGTCTGGAGAACGTATTGATATTAATCCATAAGAATGTAAGTCAAGGCCCATTGGCCTTTTAGCCATTTGCTATTATGTGTTACAAATGTAATTAATTAAACAAAAAAGGGGTTAATCAAGGGTTCTGTAGTAAATGCAATGCCTCTGTGCAGAGTTAATGGTTCTTTGTAATATAACATTCCTGTAGTGCAGATGGCAGGACATCAGCAAAAAAAAAAAAAACTCTCTCTCTCTCTCACGCACACATACACAGACATGGGCATTCTGCATTTCCCCTTGAGCTAGGTGGATCTAATTTGGCTGAAAAGGTCGGATATTGCGGCACAGAGTGGTAGCGTGTCTGTGGAGTAAGACCAAATAAAACTCTCATCTCTGGTGAGAGTGACCCATGTGTTCACGAGTTAATTACCCCTCACTTCATTTCCCCCAGCCCCGGTTATGGCAAGGGTATCTGTGTGTGTGTCTGTGCGCATGTGTGTATACAGTGTTGCATGTCAGGGCAGAAAAACAGCTCTGACTTTCTGTTTAGGGGTATAGGGGTCTGTATAGTGCAGGTGATTTGATAAAACCACAGTGCTTGTGATGCTTCCACATAACCTTAAATAAAGAACTTAAATGAATAAATAAAATAAATACATCATGTAGGTGATGAAGGTGGAACAGAAGTTAAGGCACATGGACCAGATAAAAAACAAACTGCTGGTTTAAATGAGGAGAAGCACAGTGACCAGAACTCTACTAGAATTATGCTGTTTGCTGTTTTCAGTCAAATGAAGATCATAAACCACAAAAAAACACCAAATTGAAACTTATATTGAAAGTGTTTTCACCATTTACGACAAGCAGCCCTGTTAAAAAACTCAGCCCTAGACCAGGTAAAAACATACCCCATGCTGGTAAGCTAACTGGTTAACCAGCTCTTGACCAGTATAATGTATGTTGGATTAGATTCTGGTCATGCTTGGTCAGGCTGGTGGTTTTCCAGCCAAATGCGTTGAAAACAAATATAAGTAGACATGTACCGAGTTGGCATCTACCTTCCTGTACACCAATGCACGAGTGTCACCAAGAACAAACAGTAAGTATCACTATACACTTAATTTAGTGATTGATATCTCTCAGAGAAGGTCTAAAAAACTTTACACAATGAAAGATAATTCACTGAAATAGTGGTCTCACGTCACAGGTCTCAAAACCTATTGGTAACAAAACACATGTCTAACAATGGCTGCATTAACACACCTCTTCCAGGTTATAATAAAGTCATTAAGAACCAGTACATGCCCAAGAAGTGCATCCGAATGCAAACTGGACTACTTTTGTGATGCTGATTAAAATATTTTAGAATTTTCACAAACAAGAACAAGTAAACTCTTGATATAAAAACTAAAAACACTTAATTGTACTTGAATATCCAAACCACACCCATATCCTGGCACTAAACATAGCTCTACTGTCAAGCCTCTCTCAACTCTTTTTTTTGACCTGTATTTTTCCCCCATCTCTGACTTTCTTCTCTCTCTCATTTGCTGACATCCTTTCTCTTTGTAGCACGTCTCTCGCGCTTCGTCTCTATCCGCCTGCTTTGTACTCTGGCGTGTTCTCATTTAGTGTGAACACGCTCCTCATCTGCATTCAGGTGCTAGACAGTTCCAACAGCAGCAGCAGACGACTCTGTTAAGATGGATAAAGATACGCCGAGTTCCTGAGCCTTATTTAGAATATGTGAATATGTCAGCCTCAAACAGCTTTCTCCACACTTCTCTGTGCAGCTTCCTATTAGTAAAACCCGTTCCCAGCTCATCTCCAATTTTGCTTCTCTGAAGACTCTCAAAATGGATGATTATTTAAAGTGAAAGCAAACAAAAACCACTCATTTAAATGACTCTTTAGTGAAACCAAAGTGGTTATTTTATGGCGTTAAAGCCTGCTTTTTTATATGCCCCAAAGCTCTCAATAAGGTGGTTCCCATGGTACCCAGATGTCTGGCAGCTTTCTAAAGGGTGATAGCCCAATTTTTGCATTCAAATGGCCTACATTATTATATTTTTTCATCTCTTTGCACCATGGTTTGCTGCTGTGTGACCTAGTCTGTTCAAACTAGTATCAACACAGGGGGTGGTAAACTGCCTGCAAATATGTACCCTACACTCACGATCAAATCAGCCTCATTTCTATCTTTAGCTTACTGCCCCCTTTTCTCATCCACCTTGCCTGTCGTTTCTCTCTTTCTTTTGTTCCCTGATCCATCTCTCTTTCCTCCCTTCACCCTACCCTACCTCTCTCTCTCTCTATCCCCAAGTATGAATGGTTGCCATGGAAACTGCCTCCCCCCATCCCTCGCTCGCCCACTCCCTGCCACTGCAGCAATATCTCTCCGAGTTCAGCGCTGTTGCCTGGAAACAAGTCACACAGTGTTCCCTAGCAACAGGACCACCGCAGGGGCCTGCCAATCCTGAAGTGTGCATCTCCAACCCCCCACATCCCCTCCTCGCCCTCTCTCCATCCTTCATATACCTCTCGGTATAGAGTCCTCTCCTCTGCCTATTCGCCTCCATCTTCCATTTTTTTCCCTCTAAAGTCTCCTCCATGGCTCTGTTTATCCTCACAGGCCTTCACTGCACAAAAGTATTGAGCTGAATATATTACCATCCACTGTAGACTAAAGCAAAGCAGTGCTTACACAACACATCTGCACCAAGTCGATACCAGCTTGGCATTTGGCACCAATCCACCCTAGTGAGCCCAACGCAAAGCAAAGACTACAGTAAGTGTATCATGTTCTGTTGAAGGGATTGAAGAGGCGGAGTTTTAACACATGTGTAGGTTTGTATTGCTCCACTATTCAAAAGTAATTACTATGTATCCAATTATGTAATGAGTAATTACAGTTAATACAGTAATGGAGAGCATATACTTCATTACTTTTTGCCACTGTCTGACTAAAACTGATATTCCAAATAAGCTGTTAGCTAACAGCATGTCAACAGAATGGTTGTATTCTCATAGTTTCTTGCATTAAGACAAACCGGACAATACAGTGCAAAGGTGCAAAAATGTGTGGACAACCCTTAAAAGGTCATAAAAGAATCTTCACTTGATGTAAAGGGACTTTTCCCATTTAAAGGTTCTTCACACTCAAACATCACTATTAAAGACATGGTTTTTATAGAACCAAAGGAGGTTCTTGTATGGCATTACTCAAAAAAAGTATAGTAAATATATGGACCTTTAAGCAACAAGATCTCATAATATTTGTACATATATCACTGAAGTGCATGCCAAGATATTTGTAACATTTGTACAAACATATTTGGACATGTTTTACGATTCACAAGAAGCTGCCACCTGATAAGTCCCGTCCACTGGTGGCGTTGTTTTGGCAAATACACACAACCCAGCCTGTCAAAGTACTCAAAGAAGAATTGAGAAGACATTGGTGAATTCTGCTTTTCTCCATGATGAAGCTTAGAAATTAACATGCCAACACAGGATCCCCACTTTGCGCCATTGTAAAAGCAATCCATCAAACCGCACCTGGCTCTTGAAGGGAATGGCAAGTGAGACACTGATTGCATGTTACGCTTAAAACACACCCATAAAATATATACATTTTTTTAAATAATAACTTACATGCGTATTTTGAACCACGCAAGGCCTAAATCAAGCTGCACGGTTAACAGCTCACCAAAAGACTAGGCTGTTTTTATGGCCATATTGCTAATGTCATATATTTTTATGTTACTGTGTTGTTACTGTATATTGTATTGTGATAGGAAACACACAATATTGAATGAGAAAAAAAAAATTATCTGCAGCAATAACTGAGACTTTTAAGGCTATTCTTAAAACCAGTTAATCTCCAACCGAGTGCACCAAATATTTAGAGGTTTCTTCTCCTTGTCTTTATACCCAACTCCTTGTTTCTGTCAGTCCAGTCCAGCAGTTTTATCAGGCTGTCAATATTTCAGTTATCTACCACAGCGGAGACCAACAGCCTCTGCCAAATCCCTCTAATGGGACAGCAGATCGATCCACCTCTGTCTGTCCATATCTGTAAGAAGTACTGAATATGATCACAGTGTACTGACTGACCCCCTGCCTCAGTCCTTCATCATGACATTCAAATCTCAAAGGTAGAGACACAACTTGCTATTTTCCATTATTACTCTGCAAGGCTGCACAATCCCTAATAATCCCAACATTAATTAAAATTTTACAATTAATTTGCAACAAGGACATTAAATGCCTTCAAATGAATGGCCTGAATCATCTTACTGGCTAATTTGAATGTAGGTGAGGGCAGTCTAACATGGTTCTGGACAAATTGTCTTGTTACCAAAAGTACCCAGGCTTGCGATGAGGGCTTGACATCACAAAAGGAAAGAGAAGCAATTGCTGAAGCTTCCACCATGTATGATGAAATGTTTTTACGATTACATTTCAGTCCAGCCACCCAGATATACAGTATCAGCACAAGACAATTGTACCATCAAGGCTCCGCCCACAAATGTGTTCCAGCATAGCTACTGTTGCAAAATTGGACAGGTTTTACAATATGTTGGGAAAATATCATTGACAGTTGCACACAATTCCATTTGTAGTAAAAGGAACAATTTCATTTTAAATTATATTTAATTGATATAGAAATGAAAAGTTCACACTGTTGAGAAGGATCAGGATATGTTAGAATTAAGAGCTGAACATCTGACTGAAGTTCACCAGCTTGAGCTGTTCTGATGTAGGTAGCTAGACATGTTAACACCATGGCACACACTGTTAGCTACTGTAGCACGGATGAAGATGAAGTCCCAACATTTCCCTCAATATATTTGCAATATATACTGATGTTACGGCAGAAACAGAGAGTGTACCAGTTCAGTAATGATATAAAGTGACAAAACAAATGACCAACCTGTGGTGGAAATCACCCTAAAAAAACAAAACAAAACATGGACTCAACCTAGCCCAACTTTAGGACCATTCACATTTAAAAAAAAAAAACATCTGACTTAAAATCTATTAACACTCTCTACATACAGTATATGTCTATTTACAACACCTTAGTTCTCTTCTGATTTATGTTCTTCAGTATAATGGAATTTTTACTAATGATTTAAAAAGCTCTGACAACCTGAAAACAGTTTCTACAAAGAAGGACCAACAGAGCCAAAAGATGTCTGGGTTTATTTCACTGCAGCCTGGCTAAATCAGTAAGAATGACTGCCTATATTACCCTCTTCCAAAATAAACCATCTTGAATTATAGTGTCAGCTAATAATTAGGCACTTACGCAAGTTAATTACGTGTTTTGCTGCAGACTGAGAAAAAAGGCACACTTGAAAATCGCAACGATGAATTAGCCTGGAAATTCGGTCTGTGAAAAGTCTGTGAAACCTTGTCCTGTTTGCTGAATTCAGTTCTGGTTGGCTGCAGGTAAAATATGACTGTGCATTATTTCTTGGTTTAAATCTGAGGCCAGAGGCAGCCCTGTGAACTCGGTCTGAGGCCTGAAAAAGGTCAAGTGTGATCTTGAGTGTCTCAGATTTATTTAACTCACCAATGGTTATTTTCAAATAAGTAGGTACACTGAATGATTGTTATGTATTTGCAGTAACAAGCAATTTCCATGCTAATTTCGCTTTACTTCTGGTACCAGCCAGGAACACTGGTAGTTCCTGGCTTTTCCCCCCATGTTATGACTTAGGAACAACTCCTGCCAGTTTGCATTGCTTTGCATGTATGTACTGATCAGTAATTTTCAGGGTATAATAAAAATAACAAGAAATAAGGGGTTAAAGAGAGTGTTCAGTGATCAGTTCCTTGTCATTTCTTGCACAGTATGTCAACCAGTAATCATGTATTGTTTTTTCATTAAGACACCCAACCAAACTCTTCTTAGTGTAAATGACAAATTATTGAACAATTATAAATTATTGTTGGATAAAGACAAGTACTGCTGAGTAGTCATCACACCACAAATCACCAAAGAAAGAAAGACCTTTGGTTTGTTTGTTGAAAACATTTACTTGTACTTGTACATACTTGTGTTGAATATGTACAGAAATTGATATTTTTATTTTTACGTAAGTACACAATGTAAAATATATACCAGAACAGAATCTATCTGCCTGTCTATCTAGCTAGTTAGCTGGCTACCTACATAGCTAGCAGTAGCCTAGTATATATCTATCTATACACAATCACTGAGCACTTTATTAGAAACACTATATGGAGCCTCCTTTGGCTCTCAAAACTCAATTCCCAAAATTCATTGTGGAATGGAAAGATGCTGCAAACATTCCTCTGATTCTTGTCCATGTTGACATAATTGCATCATACAAATCCTACAGATTTTTCAAGAGCACTTCCGTGCTGCAAAGCTTCCATTGTATCACATCTTAAGGCTGTTCTATTGGATTCAGATCCAGTGGCTAGGAAGCAAAACTCATTCTCATGTTAATGAGATGACATTTGCTTTGCAAAAAGGATGTATCATCATGCCATAAGTAGTTGTTAGAAGGTGGGTGGGTAAACTGTGACCACAAAGGGATGCACATGGTCAGTAATAGTAGGCTGTGGCACTGAGGTCATGACTGATATTAAATTACCAAAGTGTTCCAAGGAAACATTTCCAACACCATTACACCACATCCTCCAGCCTGGACTGTTGACACGAGGCAGGTTGTGTTCATGGATACAAACTTTCTGTTTGTGGCAAATTCTGATGCTGTGTTCCTTGGCAGAAATTAAATTTCATCCCGACCAGGCCTCATTTCTCTGGTCTCCAACTCTCCAGGTTCGGTGAGCCACTGCAGCCTCAGCTTTCTGTTCTGGGCTGACAGAAGAGGAACCCAACATGGTCTTCTGCTTTTGTAGCTCATCCTCCTCAAGGTTGGACGTGTTGTTGTGCATTATGAGATGCTGTTCTGCTCACCACAATTCTACAGAGTAGTTGTTTGAGATACTGTAGGCTTTCTGTCAGCTATAACCAGTACAGCCATTCTTCGTTGACTTCACTTATCAACAAGACGTTTCTGTCTGCAGAACTGCTGCTCACTGGATCTGTTTTCTTTATTATAGCACTCTACGAAAACTCTAGACTGTTGTGCTGAAAATCCCTGAAGATCAGCAGTTACAGAAATACTTAAACCAGTCCATCTGGCACCAAGAGCTCCAGGTCCCATTTATTTCATTTTGATGATCAGAGTGAGCATAACCTGAAGCTGCTGACCCATATCTGCATGGTTGTATGTGTTGCACTGCTGCAACATGATTGGCTAAACAGATAATTGCAGAAATGAGTAGGTCTACAGGTGTTGGTAATACAGTGCTCAGTGAGTATCTACATACAAAAATTACCTTCAGCTTGTTAACTAACTAATGCTATGTCTTAACTAGGGAAACTGCTTAAGGGGCAGTCCAATAAGGTCATTAGGGGTGGGCTAGTACAGGCCCCAGTGTCATTAACCCACCCCAGTCTTTATGTCACTGTATGAAACACACTAAAAACTGACTACTGACTCAATTTGGGAAGATGTATGATCTCACCTGCAGCACTGGACACAGTGGGCCAGTTCTGCACCAGCATGCCCTGTGCCCCTTGCATCACTGCAGAGGACTCCTCCATGTGAACGGAACTGTAAGGCAAAAAATAATAGATCAATAAAAATCACTTAACAATTAATGGTATTAAACAATAAATTTTTCAAGATTTAACTTAAATGGCGAGGCTGATGTAAATAGAGTATGTGCATCTACTTATGGGTGTGTATGTGTGTTGGTTTTTGTACATTTACAGGTCCTGACCTTTTAGAGAAAACATGGAAGCACAGCTAACCTACAACATCTGGACCAAGAAAACTGTCCTCTGTGTGTGTGTGTGTCTGTACTATGTGTCCATACTGTGCCTCATATGCTTGAATTGTTCTGTTGCCGCACATGCATGTGCATGTGTTTGATTCGCTCAGTGTGTGTGTGTGTGTGTGCCTGCATGTGTAGCTGTTGAAGGTGCATGTCAGACTGTGTGTGATCTGATGTGTCTGCAGCGTGTGTGAGATGACACGCAGAGTTGCCGTGGGTTATCACGGTCTGTTTTTGTGGCACTTCGGCTCCTGCGAGGTGCACTGAAGCGAACACGGAGTGACAGAGGAGACAGCTAATAGACATGAAGGAACCCGGAATAGGAGGAGACAACGAGGGTGTGATAAAGCAGAGAAGAAGTGGGGATGAGAAACAAGGAGGGTAATATACGTGTATATATAAAACCACGTTAATGAGGTCATGATAGTGAATGATCACCGCTCCACTTCATCATCCCCAACTCATCCCAGAACTGGACGGAGCTCCACCACCATCATTCCAGAGAACACAGCTCTTCCACTGCTTCACAGCTTGGTGCCAATATTCATGTTTATCTGCTCCAGAGAGCCCTATTCTATTGGCAGTACTTCTCTACAGACAACACGTTTCCGTCTATCTCACGTACCTAATTGGACTTTATTTAAGACTTCTATTAAAATGCCCTGTTCAGTCTCACTGTCCTCCATCCCCTTTAAAATTGCATTCAAGTAAATCCACAGCAAAACAAATCATAAACAAGCCCCTCTAGTGCAGCGCATGAAACACACCCTCATAAGCCGAGTGTTTTCGTTTTCTGCGCACACTTGACAGCAAAGGCCTTCAATCCTCAAACAGCCTCACTGTTGATCGCCATGGCAACCGCGATCTAGACAAGCATCCACACGACTGCCAGGCTCTGTACTGTGCCATAGCATTCCATACATCCATAATAAATGTAAGGCATGTGAAGCAATGAGGCAGTGGGTATAGCAGGGCATCTGCAATGCAGCACAGGGTGTGTCCAGCACCCCAAATGCCCTGTGTGTATGCTCTCTCTCTGTGAGTATGTGCGAGACATAAGGGAGGTGAGGTGGGATGGATTTCTGTTAAAACTGAAAATTAGCCTGTTCTCTGCAGTGGCATACATAAGGTCTGGCCATCTGCAGTGTCAGAGTGAAGGACGCTGCAGAAGCCCTAAATGTGATTTCTCAAACAAATTGCATTATGTGGCTAATTCAGCTGAGAAATAAATGATGGCACTGAATTATACATTAGTCAGATACATTGCTCCAAGAGAAGAGTGAAAGAAGCGGTGTAGGACATGACCTGATGAACTAAGCCTCTAAACGGAGCACCTGCAGTGCACGTGCCATTCATGTGACATGTTTCTCTTAGGGGAGGATCTTGCAAAATGTGGAAGGGGTGAAAATGTGATTATCCAGTACTTCCCTCCAGCCCTATATCTGCAATATTAGCTCAATTACGTTGGGAGAAGTTACTGTTTTATATAAAAAGCCTGCAGTGTTCTTTGAAATTTCCTTTTATATGGCAGTTAAGAAAGAGCTGAAGCCACGATATGACATAAATATAGAATATTTACACAGTGATAAATGTTAAATTTTTTCCCCATAATTCTAATAAATCAGAACCCCACAAATCTGTAGTGCCTCATTTTAACAAGGACACACATAGTCAGTGATGCAAAGCACCATAAGCAGTACTAATAGTGCACAGCTTGAGAGGAATCTTCAGTCTGCTAAATATAAGTAAATGAGTGAGTTGCAAGCGAGGTTCTTTGTATTTAAAAAAACATAAATAAATAAATTCCTACAAAAGTAGTATAATATGACATCCCATCACCTACTTGCTTCTGTGCAGGGAATGCCGTTACTATACACTGGTAGTTGTTACATATGGGCTGCTTATTAATCAGTGTATATTTACTTATTTTATACTGCATTTTGCTGCAGATACCACATCTGAACAGAGGTTTTTAATTTTACTGATGCATTTATTTATTGCAGAGTAGAATGTCAATGTAATGGGAAACAATTTGATTTAACGGCTCTTCTTTCTTGACTTCTAAATCCAGGAAGGAGCTGTATGATATGTAATTAGGCTTTTGTTCTTCTAAGCCTTATCAACCCCTTAGGTGTTTTAAAAAGTCTGATAGCACATATATCCCAAGGACTGATTTATAGTGTAGATGGTTGGTATTATCTCAAAGGAAGTTTAGTTAAGGCTGCTATCCAATGGTAAATATGTTGCTTTTCTTTACTTAGGGTGCTGGGAATGACTTAAGTAATAACATCTAAATGTTATCCTAGGCTGAATCAACTTGTTGGAGGATTTGACACAAGTACATCTAAGTGTTATCCTAACCTTAAAATTGATTAAAAGCTTAGAGGTTGGTCTTACTTTAAATTGCAAATTTGTTTGTATGGCTGCTATCAATTACTTATTAATTTTATGAATAATAAAATGAATAAGTAATAAAATATCTTATTCAATTTCTTTCAATTAATTTTTTGTTTAATGTTTTTCTTCTTTGTATTTTTCTGTTTATATACAGTGGCACTTTGAACTGCCACTGTGTATGAATTGTGCTATACAAATAAACTTGCTGTGCTATGACAAACTGAACAAGCCCAATATGTGTAACAACATCTTAACTGCATGTCACAAAGGGTCAACATTGGATAGTTTGAGCATGAAGGATAAAGATCATGATTTATTGGAGTTATCAAAGATCAAGATCAGTGGATTATTGCTGAGAACCCTCATTTTATATGGTGAGTAATAATGAAGAGGAGTTTGGCAGTGGTCATACTCACAAACTTTTGTTATTAAGTTATTTATTTTGTTGCTGTTGCAGGAAAACCTTGCCTTATTATTTCACATTTTTATTAGCATAATGTGACATTTGTTCTTTACATTGCGTATTACTTTCATGAAGAATAGACCAATAGAAATGCTCCGAAATTACTTGAAATAAAATCTCTGTACATTGACTTCCATTGAAACTTATTGAGACTTCTGTAAAGCTGCTGTTACAAGGTGTTTATGGCACATGATATGTTTATTTGTCCAACTGGAAGCGAGAGTGTGAGTACAGGTAATGTGGATCTATTTTAAGGCTCTGAGATGAGTCATTTAGTGGAAATTCGTGCATTTAAATGGCCTCTCTGAGTGTGTCCTTGCCTAGCATTTGTGTGCTCATGCAAAATAGACTTCCTTTTTTAAATGTGTTTATATCCGTGTGTGTCAGAGAGAGAGCATGATTATGTTTGTGCATGCCTGTGTATGTGTGTGTGTCTGTGTATGTGTGTGTGTGTGGGGGGGTGTTTGTGTGTGCACACCCTCACACAGTCAGTTCATCAGCTGACTTGTCCTTCATGCTCAGCTCTGAAGGACTGTGTATCTGGTGCAGGGAATGCTGATGACCTATATCCACCACATCACTGCAGATATCCGCACTGCCGAGAAGAGGCCCTTGGATACCGGATGTGTTTGTGTGCACACTTCTGCATGTTTTAACACACAGTTACCATTTGTTTGCTAAATTTAACAGATTACAAAACAGTAAAACACAAATTGTGGCATGTGCAAAGAATGCAAATAATGAGAAATTGTGACATAAAAATGTGAAAATCTGCAGAAAAATACTATGAATTTGTTTCCTATAGAATATTCATTTTTAAGCAAGTTTATTAATAAACAAATATACATGTTTAAAAAAAAAAAAACATATAGAATGTTCCCCTTTTTCTTCCAGTTTGGTACTGCCCATTAACCCACCCAGTCGTGGCTCTCCTTAGCACTAGCTTTGCATGCAAAGCCTCTTTTTGAACTGCGGCAGATGCAGCATTACCAGGTGCACAACACGCTCTGAGGAAAGCACTGGGTCCCAAACTCCCAAAACCACACCAGCTAACAGACGCTTGTGCCAGTCAACTTTGTTGTTGAGTGGGAGTCTGTTGTTAGATACAGTGTGTCAGGTATTTCGTTGCTATCAGCGAAACCTTCTCCAATCTTGTTACTTTACAGATAAGGGAAAAAAAATCTTCAATAGAAGTCAATGTAAAAAGACTTTATTCTATTTCCATTGCGCTGGGAAGAAAGCTCCAGGTACCCAGCACATTTTGCATCGGCTAGCAGATACCTGTGTCGGCCAGCATCACATTGAAGTGATGTGGAAAGAGAGCACCATCTACCCGCCTAGAACGAGCTTGGCCAATTGCACTCTCTCAGGTTCCGGCTGCTGATGGCAGGCAGCCAAGATTCGAACAAGCTACCCTTGGGTCATTGGGACAACTTGAAGCCCTTGGTATTCATTAGACTTTCAAAAGGTTCCTCACACACCTGTATTTAATATATTTATTTTTGGAACTAAAAGTGGTTCCTCAATAGAATTTCTCAAAGAACCATTTAAGAGATAACTTTGAACCATTTCTATAGGTCCACTCACCATGCAGTGTCCACCAAATGTAAAGGACAGCTGCTATTTTGATATTATATCAATGATATGAAGTAAAGATATGCTTTAGGGATTGAGGAGGAACTGACTGAGGCTGGTTTAGAAGATTAGGAAAAGCAAAAGTGCTTACCTTTGCACTCCTGCCCTCAAAGATGCAGAGTACCGCCAGTCAGCATTCGGCCCCTTAGGCTGAGAGAGAAAGAGAGAGAGAGGAAGAGGGAAAGGGGTGGGACAGGGTTAGATAGGTTCTCATCAATAAATCATGGAGCTCTGTGAGAGTCTGTGCTCTCTGCATTCTGATATGAGCTGCAGCCAACAGAGCCCGGAGATAGGCACTGAGCCATGGACTATGATTTTGAGAGCTGCTGTATGTGTGTGTGTTTGTATGTGTGCATGTGTGTTTGTGTTGTGAGCTCATAAGCTCATAAAGGAGCTAGAGGCTCCTCTGGTGAATTACTGCCACATCAGTCACCCAGCAGATGAGGTTCAGGGGGGACTGAAACATCCAATACTCAATCATTCACTCTTTCCACACTTACCCTGCCCTCCCTTTTACACCCATCCAATCGTATAGCTACATCTGCCAGTGCCTTCTGCAGCCCAGAATGCATTTAATTCCAGCCACCACCTTTTTAAAACACTCTTAAGGGATTTGCTGGACCAATGTTATAGCGGAATTATGCTGAATTGCCTAAAGAACCTTTCATCTGGACTACACTGAGATTTCTGAAAAACTATCCATTGAACGTTTTGAAGCACTGCTGGGGATTTTACTGTATTCAGCGACAAAGCATTAGTGAGGCCAGAATGTTGGATGATCACCACCCCACCTCACCCCCAAATCCTCAGCTCCTCCCAAAAGTATTAGATGGAGCACCATCATTCCAAATAACACAGTTCCACTGTTCCACCTCTCAATGCTGGGGGGCTTTATACCCCTCTAGCCCACATCTGGTACTAGACATCTGGTTCATGTTCATTTGCTCCAAAGAGTCCTATTCTATTGGCAGTACTTCTCTACAGGGACTAGACAAGCTGTGTCAGCAATAAATGTAGCTGAATGCATTAATTATAAAGGGGGTCCACAAACATCTGTACATACAATGCATATGTTGGAACCTACTGACAATATAAATCAACATATTTCATCCTTGTATGGCCTACATTTACCCTGGATGACCTTTCCTCCGTCCCTCTTTGTCCTAAAACTATGACCCCCCTTCACTCATCACACTAATCTGCATCCGATCCTCAACATACACAACCCTTTTCAAGCCCCCTTTCCTTTATCTAGCAGCCAGCCCACTCCCCTCCTAATGGAATGACATCATCCTAAGAAACCAGCTGATCCTTCGTAATGTGATACCAACATCTTCTATCCCACAAATCGAAGCCAATGAAACCACACTCAGCACTGGTCAGAGAGGAGCATGTTATTCTGAAACCCAACACAATAGTCCCATTATGAAGGTCTTGGCAGACATTGTGAGGATTCTGCAGGGAGTACTGACAGATTTTACAGGAAGTGAACATTGAGCAACTGTAGTGCTCTTGCCAGCAATGAAGTTCAAAATATCTCTCTCATTATTCTGATGTAACATCTGACACTCTTTGTAAAATAGCATTGAAAAAAAAAACTCTTTCTGAGGTGCTACAATGGGGTCTTTGGGTAAGACCCTACATCCTAGGTCATCAAATCTGGGCCTCACATCCAGCTCCCAGTCCTGGATTTTGTCGTCACTGGACGTTAAGGGAACTGCTGGTGTAATTGATCGATGTAGTGTCACACCTACCAAGGATCAGGAAAGGAAACTGGATTCAAGGTCAAGATTTGAAGACCCCTACCATAGAAAAGCTATTTTTGGTTCAATAAAACACCTTTATGTAAAAGAAATGTGTTGGTAAAGAACCTTTTCATCAAGATACATCTTCACAATCACACAGCTGTATTGCAGAAATAATCTGTATTGCTGGAACCAAAAGTGGTTCTTCCTTAGCATTGATCAAATAACTGTCTGAAGCACTGTTATTTTAAAGAGTGGATAGTAGGTCTGCAGAATATTAGAAAAACCTGACACTGCAAAGCTTTGTTGTCCTGCAATATATATTGGTAAGAAATATAAAAAATTTTCACCAGGTTTCTCCAAAATCAGTGATCTAATATGTCATGATATTAATGTAATGACATGATAATTAATAATGGACTCTGTGCATTCAAGACTGGAATAAAATATATGATATTGAATAGATATAATCTGCCACTGATAGACATGTTATGGTTTTCATATAGCAGCGATGATATTCTGCAGCAACAGGCGAGCATTGCTGGAATTGTAAGGGAGATCCAGCCAGGCTTTTTATATCCGTCCTAGTAAAGAACTGGGCTAGGGAATATGTGCTAGGCTGAGAGCATTAGCGAGTGCCCCAGATAAATTGGGTAAATAATGTTCTTTAATCAGGTGAATTCAGAGGGGAGGGAGCGTGTGCAGAGACTCTGCCTCTCCCGCGCAATCTAATTTGCCAGGCCGAGAATCAAGGGCTGGAGGTTAATTTCTTATCTGAGGCAGACGGCTTCTGGTCTTAAAGCTTCTGCTGCACTCAAAGGCTTCTTCCAGCACAAAATTGCTTATAAAGACTGGGGGTTTTAACGCCATGATGGCCCCCTTCACTGACTACACATCCTTTATCCTAATACTGCAGCCTTATCAAGAATGTGCTTTATATAAAGCTCCCATGGGCCAGGGGTCCATTCAAACAAGTCATCGGATCATGCTCGAGCCAATTAAAACAGACCTCCTGCATCCCTGCCTCTTCTGCTGAACATGACTTCACGGCAATTACACAAGGACAAAAACACATCAGACAAACACAAACGTGGTGCACAGCACCAACAATGCTCCATTTGAGAGTATGCAAGGGTGTGTAACAAATAGGAGTTGCAAAAGCTTTCTGTTGTAGGCCAGTCCAGAAATGTTGTCTGCCAAGGTACAGCTGTGCTTGCTGATCTATTTAAGGCGCTGCTTTTTAACCTGCCGTATGATTTTACAACTCCTGGCAAAGAACCAGCCCTAAAACAGAGAGCTAAAAACAGACATTAGAGACTTTTTTGATGTCCCAGATTTTTTTTTAAGTTCTACTATATAGTTGCCAGTGGTGATACTTTTGCTATATTTCTAGATTCATGTGGGTTCCTAGCTTCTTAATTAGTGCTATATGACAAAAATGTTCTTCCTCCTTAATGTTACACAACGAGCCCCTGATATAAAAATATCCCCTATGAGTATAGAATAGAAAGAGACAAGTGTGGGTGACAGAGAGACAGGAGTGAGGACCAGCTCAATAGGGAAATGTGATGACAAGTTCAAATGCAAAAGCAAATCCCTTATTCATCAGAACGGAAGCAGGTCTCCAGAAAGTCTTAGCATTTGACACTAATGCGCTATGAGTGCTGAAAAGCACTGTTACAGAGAAAGACAGAGAGGAAGCGCTAAAGAACAAGGTCAAAAACCTGCACACACAGGATTCAAATCTATTACAAATTCCTGCCAGTGGGGTCTAACAAATGGAGGTAGATATCCACATGCCTTTGAGTATTAGATATGAATACTGTGCTCTAACCAAGTAGTTCCTAACCCTGGTCCTGGAGGACTCTACCTTCAAGTCTGGAAGGACTTGTAAATTGCCTGTTTGGGTAGATCAGGTGTGTTGGGAGCTGGGTAAACATTAATGTTTGCAGAGCAGGGGGCCTGCAGGATCAGGGTTGGAAACCACTGCTCTAATCTATTCTCATGTTATTCAAAATTGGGCAGGAACCGCTGTCTGTTTGCTACATCCCTCCTTAAATATGCAACCATATCAGAGAAAGACAGATTGACACTGTGGTGAAACACACCTGTAAACCTGCTGCATCTGGCATGCTAAGTCTGCGCACAAAGCCGCTGCCGCCTGTGAAGAAGCGTTCCGAGCCCCAGGTCCCACTTATGGGCCTACCAGTGTTGTAGAACATGAAGGTGTCGCTGCCAGACGTGGCGGTCAGGCAGGTTTTGTAGCAGTAGGTTTTGGTCAGTGAACCATTTCCACGGACCTCAATGTAGTGAGGCTCAACTTTCAGATCCCGGCGGAGCACCACATTGTTGTTTGGTTGAGACCCTCCTCCACCTCCTCCACCACCTCCCTCCTGCGAATTCTTCTGAGACACACAGCAGGGAGAGCAGGAACCAGGCTGGGTGCAGTAGGCATGGCATCGTACAATGGCCAGTACCACCACTGTAACCAGGAAGACAAAGGTGGTGGCACTGAGAGCTATGATCAGGTAGAGGGTTACGTTGGAAAACAGCAGGGTGCTGTGAGGCCGGATGATCCTCTTCGGGTCTGGGGCAACCTTAGGTGGCACCTCCATCACAGCTATGTTAATTGTGGCAGTAGAAGAGAGTGGTGGCTCACCATGGTCCTTCACTAGCACAGTGAGACTGAACGAGGTGGAGTTGTCTTCCAGGACCCGCCGCGTGGTGCGAACCTCCCCTGTGTGTTCATGCACCTTGAACAGATCCAGATCAGTGGACTGGTCCAGGACATAGATGAGCCAGGCATTCTGTCCAGCATCTGCATCATATGCAATCACCTTGCTGACCAGCGCACCAGCCTCAGCATTCTTCATCACTGTTTCTGTAGAACGTGTCCCATTGGCAGGAGGGCTCATGATCTCCGGTGGGTGGTCGTTTTGGTCCATCACGTAGATGTAGACTGTTGCTACACGACTAAGGGGAGGGATACCACCATCCTGAGCTTTGACCTGGAAATGAAACTCTCGCAGAGACTCATAGTCGAAGGAGCGGAGGGCGTAGGCCACACCAGTGTCCGGCTTGATTGACACATATGAAGTGACGGGAATGCCATGGTTGTTGTCATTCAGGACAGTGTAAGTGATGCGGGCATTCTCGTTCACATCTGCATCCTGGGCCTTGACGGTGCAGAGAGATGCTCCTGGTGCATTGTTCTCCATGACATACACAGTGTAAGACGTCTGCTCGAATCGTGGCGGGTTGTCATTGACATCTGCCACATCCACCTGAATGGTCTTCTGGGAGGAGAGGGGAGGGGTGCCGCCATCAGTAGCGCTGAGGGTGACGTTATAGGCTGCTGTGGTCTCACGATCCAAAAAGGCAGAGGTCACTAACGTGTAGTAGTTCCTGAAGGACTTGATTTTGAAAGGGAGGCCAGGCGGTATCTCCAGGGTCACCTGTTTGTTGGGGCCAGAGTCCCGGTCCGTCACACTGATCAAGGCCACCACAGTGTCGGCACGGGCGTCTTCACGTACCGGACTCGACAAGGAGGAGAGCACAATCTCAGGAACATTATCGTTCACGTCCACCACCTCCACCACCACTTTGCAATGGGCTGCAACCGCAGCTGGCCCTTTGTCCATGGCTTGTATGTACATTTCATATGAGTTGGTGTCCTCGTAGTCCACGTTGCTCCTCACACGGATCTCTCCAGTGTTGGTGTCCATGCTGAACATCTGCCTGACCCTTTCTGGAGTGTAACTGCTGAACGAATAAAACACCTCACCGTTGGTGCCCTCATCCTGATCGGTCGCGTTCAGCTTGATCACGAGCGTGTCTTTGGGTGAATTTTCGAGCAGCTTCACTTTATACACCGAGCTGTCGAACACCGGGTTGTTGTCGTTGGAGTCCAATACGCGCACGGTGATCGTGGTACTGCCGGTCAGGGCCGGTGTACCTCCGTCCGTCGCGGTCAAAATTAGCTGATGCTGCGATGCTTGCTCGCGGTCCAGCGGCTTCTTAAGCACAAGCTCGACGTGCTTGCTGTTGGGCACCGGCTTATTGGAGTCGAGCGCGAAGTGCTCGTTCGGACTGATCCGGTAAACGCGGACTGAATTGGTGCCGGCATCGGGATCCTGAGCGTGCTCGATGGGAAAGCGCGCTCCCGTGATCTCAGACTCGCTGATTTCCAGCTGGTACTCGTCCCTAGGGAACTGGGGCGCGTTGTCGTTCGTGTCTGCCACCTCTACCTCGATGCTGTGCACCTCGGAAGGGTTCTCCAAACGCGCCTCGAGATTTAAAATGCAGCTACTCGCGTCGCACAACGCCTCCCTATCGATCCTCTCGCTTACGAACAGCTTTCCATTCTTAGCGTTCACGTCCACGTACCGTTTGCCTCCGTCAGACGTTACCTTGAGCTTTCGGGTGGGGAGCTTTCGGATGTCCAGCCCCAAATCCTGCACAATGTCACCTACAAGCGCGCCGCTGTCCAGCTCCTCCGGAACGGAATATCGTATTTGTCCGAGCGCGAGGCCACAGCATAGGAAAACCAGGAATAAAATAGGCACGTCTCTTCTCGAGCACTTACATTTTCCCGCGAGAGCCATCGCAAGATCATGGGGTCCGCAGGCGGATTAGAAGCAGCAGCAGCAGCTCTCCGTCGTTTTCATCTGAAGCAGTATATCTCGCCTCCCACCGCGGCATTAACGCGGGGCTAATTGTCTCCGCCGCTCGTGTGCGCGACGCTCTTGCTCGCAAATGCCGCGTTAAATGCGCACGGATATTCCTTGGATGCATCCATGTTTCCTTTGTCCGCGCTCGCTCGCTCTATTTCTTTCTGTTTTTTCCCCTTTTGCGCGCCGCTGACGGGTGTTTCC
Organism: Salminus brasiliensis; assembly: GCF_030463535.1. NCBI lineage: Eukaryota > Metazoa > Chordata > Actinopteri > Characiformes > Bryconidae > Salminus > Salminus brasiliensis. The sequence goes on from NC_132893.1 coordinate 1,911,059, forward strand.
ACTGGTACTGCTGCGTCTCACCGTGCGCGCGCGCGCTGGACCGACCACCCTCCCCTCCCTCCCTCCCGCTCTCTCTCTCTACCCCTCCCCTCTTTCTCCAGGCTCCCCTTCCACCCCACCATTTCCTTCTCTTTCTCTCCTCTTTCTTCTGATTTCTCTCTCTCTCTCTCTCTCTCTCTCTCTCTCTCTCTCTCCCTCTCTCTCTCTCCTTATAAGGATCTGCTCGGTGGCGTCAACCCACTCAAATAAAGCTCCCCGTTTCCCAACATCTCCAACAAAGAGCTACAATTCGGTGGCTTTTCTGATTGTTGACCCCTCACCAAACACATCGTCTCTTAACTGCAGTGCAAATGTGGAAAATGAAAGGCTACTTAATTACTGCCATTGCTGAAACTCATGCAGTCATTGTGTTTTTCCATTATTTCCATTCTTTAAAAAACGGGCTGTGCATTTCAGTCGCTATAATATAATATAGACGTTGTAACCGTGCTTACGGTATACGTATACTAAACAAGGCAATAAACCCATACATGCTATAACATGATATTCATTGGTCATAATAGAACCAATCCAGGCAATCTCCAGGATTCTCCAACCACAAAAAGTGAGGCCAGCAATTTATTTATTTATTTATTTATTCATATTTTGTTTGAGATACTAATTAAATTCTTTGCTCTAAATCGCTTCGCTTGGTGCTCTCGTGTCCAAGAAAAAAGGTTGCCACTCCGGATATAAAACAAAAACCTTCATACATTTAATTTACCGACTAAAACACAACTACAAGTTGTTTACAAAAGTTTAGGCACCCCTGGTGTAATTACATTTTACACATTTTACATTTTTTTTTTTTTATATGCCGGAAAAGGTGACATTGAAGATCTGTTCATTTAGAAAATTAACGACAGCTCGTTTAAACGGGGAGCGCAAACGTTTGCAAATGCCTGTAAAATGTGTGTGTGTCCTGTGTGCCAAACCTACACCCCTGACATCATCCTGACAGGCACAATCCTTTTTTAACATGGACACTGTGTTTTAACATGTTAATGCAACATAGGACTGACAGCTGGAATAAGTATGTCAAAAGTTGCCCCACTTTCTCCAATCATCCCCATTCCCATCGTTATCATCATCATCGTCCCCATCATCATCACTGTGTCAACGCTTTGACTCTAGTCTGACGGGGTGGCCTGAGGCATCTCTGAGCCTCCATCAACATGCACAACAGCTAGTTCATTTGTCACTCTGAAACTGATGACACCAACTCAAGTAAATTAACTGCACTAAGCTCTATACCAACATTACAAATTTTAGGAAGGGTATGAATACAATCCACCATTGGATTAAACCCACTGACAGCTGAAGTGAATAACATTCATAACCAGATTCCAGTGGCTCCAGTTAAACAGTGGATATATTAGGGATCAAGTGAACAGTCAGTTCTTGAAGGTGATGGAGGTGCCGAAGCAGGAAAAATGTGTAAATGTTAGAATCTGAGACACTTTGACAAGAACCAAGCTATTATGTTTAAGATGACTGCTACATATGTGGTGCCAGATACCACAGGGACACCTACAAGAATCTTGAGGACTTCATGCCTCGACTGGTCATAGCTGTTTCGCTAAAATGAATGGGAGCTACATAATATTAGCCAGGTTGATTTGATGTCAAATAGTATGGGTTGATTTGATTTGCATGAATCTGCACCATGCTGTCCCCTGTGGATGCTCAAATATTCACAAATACTGTTGCCATCCTTTTTACTTCATACAGTGTCTGTTTTTATCTACCAGAAATGATTTCTTACTTAAGTATGTTAATTATTTCTCAAATTTAATTATTTAAATATTCCAAATCTTAATTATTTAACACAGACGTTCTCTGTGTAAATATGCAGATTATATCTGATGATATCTTGCCCTGATCAAAGTAGAGGCATGTATCTCGTTCTGTCTTTCGTCCTTTTGGTTTGTGTTAAGTGTTTTTGACAAAGCATCAAATCTAAATGTTAAAGCATTGTGTGTTGTTTTTCTATTGATTTGTGTTATTATCACAAAAACGCAATGAAAGGAAGGAAGGGAAAAAGGAAGGGCATAGAATGGCTAATCTGTTCTGTGCAAAACAATCTCAGATAATCTTATAAAACTCAAATGAGCATCATTCATTAACTCATAAAATGATCTCTAAAGCTTTTCTGTAGAGCAGAGGTTGATGAGAATCATGGTTCAAAAAGCTCCAATATCATCTCAGATGCTTCAAATGGGTCTTTGAGCGACAGCCATAGAAGAACCAATTTTAGTTCCTTTAAATTTAGGTGATGGTTATTTATACATTTAAAATAATCTTTACATGCTGTCTGCCATTAGCAGCCAGAGCCAGAGAGAGCACAATTGCTACCTTGCTCTCTCTCGCTCCACATTACTTCATTGTGGGTGTCTGCTTGCAGACATTTTAGAGCCGTCTACCTGAAGCTTTCCTCCTAGTCCATTGGTTGTCTGGTGATGTTGCATCGGCGGCAGTTCGAAGAGAGACAGTGGCTGGTTGTGCATGTGTCAGAAGAGTCTTCTGTCAGTCCTAACCCTCCCAGTGTCAGTAACATTACATAGGGAGAGAGTACTAATGAGAGGATTGGGTAATAGACTATCTAAAATTGGGGAGGAAGATTAGGTAGAAATTAAAATAATGGTTTCCTCACTCATGATTCTTTGTGGGACCAAAAGTCTTTTTAATGACATAATCCTAAGAACCACTTGAAGCACCTTTAATCAATTCAAAACTGTATAAAAAAACAGCAGCAGTGATTTACAGGTTAATACAGTGACTATAGGCTTAAATTTTTCTTCTGGGAAGGCTTTACACTAGATATTGGAACATTTGCTGTGAGGACTTGATTGCATTCTGGTGTTAGACAATTAGTTCTGCCGTTCTAACTCATCTCAAATGTATTGGATGGAGTGCAATCCTGCCAGAGAGTGCAGCTCCACGGCTCCACAGCTCCACAGCTCAGTGCTGGGGTGCTTAGGCCCCTCTAGCTCACACTTGGCATTGGGCATGTTGACCTTAGGCTCATATGTGGCTGCTCCAGAGCATCCTATTCTACTGGCGATGCTTCTTTATGCTGATTATTGGAAGCAATTGACATATCAGGAATCGGTATATGGCAGGCATGTCTGGATATTTTTTTTTGACATATTGAGCCAAATCCATCAAACAGTATTTAGCTCCCATTGGTTTCCAAAGTTACAATAGCAATTCCCAGCCAATTGTATTTTAACATGTGTCATCAGTAACAGCCAATCAAAGTAGACATTCAAATAAGTGTCTTCATATTAATGTTTAACCAAAGCTCAGCTCTGGTTAAGGGGGCCACCAATCTCATGGACCACCAATCTCAGAATCAGAGCCATGGACTCTAATTAAAGAAGCAGAAGTAAATAAGAAACAACATCAATGTGGTATCAGTTGTTAAAACAGCTTTCTCTGTCTCTGTGTCTCGATCTCTCCCTCCCACTCCCACTTTTCACTGTGACCCTCTTTGGCCTTCTACCCTACATCACATGAAAAATTTAAGGGCGAAAAGGAGTCAGACACTACTTTTAACCTAGAAACCCAAAATATAATGCATATTTTATATCATCAATCAAATATTCTGCCATTCAGTCTTTCAAAACTTCCTCTTCACAATAATCTTCACCTGCATTTTTCTATTTTTTTTTTTATTTATTTTCGTCGGCCTGCTGGTATGCGATGAAAGAGCACCAGTGGCATTTCCAGGTGTGTCTCTTTTCGCTGCAGGGACCTGTGTGTGTTTATCTGCATCCGATAGCGAAAAAGGGAAATAGGCGTAATCCTATCAATTACACACAGTAGCAGGCTCTGTACACCTGCCCCCTGCAACCCAAATCTTTAACTACCTCTGATGTAGCTGTGCTCTCTTAATGATCTCGTCAGGCGGCATTCGCTCCCATCTGCTCCAAACACTCAGGGAAAGAGGATTGAGACATCATGGGCTCTTCTCAGAAGTAAAAACCTGGTTTCACATGAAGTGACCCACTAACAGCCAACCCAGAGGATTTCTCAGAGGGAGAGGTTGGCCACTACCCATCCCCACAGTCAACATCACCTGAGCGGAGTTGTATGATGGGAAGCTGGTAGTGGATAAAGATGGGAAATAACATCAGCTTCCCTGTATTAGTCTACACTCTTACTGCTGTCGGGGGAAGGCTTCCTATTAGATTTTGGAGGAGCACTGCTGTGCGGATTTGATTGCAATAAGGGACAAGAGCGTTAGCCAGATCACCTTATCCCCAACTTCTCTATTAGATTAGAGTCTATAAGATAGAAATGCTATACAGTGTTGCTTTAAATGTTCATAAAAGTTTTTACTAGAACTAGAACCACTGAATGCAAAGTCCACATTAGATTAATAGCAATGATTAATGATTTTTGGAAGGTTCCCATTCATCAAGTAAAAGCATGGATGCCCTGTTGACCGTCTGCTACTCTCTGGCCGGGGTCAGTGTTCAGACTGAAGAGGCTTTGGGTTTTGGATCATTAAGTGAATTTGCGCCTTGCCCCTGTCCCCGGCCAGCCTTATATAAGTGTGCTGGATTTGAGTGGAGGTGCACCCATCTGAGAGAGACTGCACACACAGCCTGCACCGGCACTGCCCTCAGCAAGGACACACACACACACACACACACACACACACACACACACACCACACTAGAAAACATCTCTGTCTCCCTCACTCTCTCTCTCTCTTCCATCTTTCCTTTCAGTGAATTGCTCTTTCCTTTTCTTTCTCTCTCTCTCTCTCTCTTTCACACACACACACACAGTTATTCTCTCTTCCTCTACATATCTCATTCATATAACGCCACTCAAATCGTCTATTTCTATCCCAATCTGACAGATGTCTAGCCTTGCTACTGCTGTTGTTGTCTCCCCCTGGACCCACACCTGCTGTCCCACCACCCCCCCGAGCGCAGATGCAGAAGCCCACCTGATCTCCCCTTCGAGCCCTCCACCGCAGAGTGACCTCAAAGTGGTCATGATCAGAAAGGATGAGCAATGACCCGGCTGCTGCCAAACATGCACTCACACCAGTCCCTCCTCTCGCGGCCGTGAGTCACCCATCTGCAAAGGTCAACCTCCTCGTGCCTATCTCCATAACAACAATGTGACTAACCACCGTGCACCGGAGCGTTTCCTCGAGACGTATAGTTTTGAGGATTCTCCACTACAGGCTGGTCTGCAGTCAAATTCATAGGAAATAAAGGCTCCCCAATGGAGCCAGGGTTTGCTGGCCTGTCCTAAAGAGTCCATCCAGTGAAAAGTGTTAGGAAAACCTTTTCTAATGCCTTCACTACAGCACCAAGGTAAAATAAACCAACCCATAAAAAAATTGATATATGGCCATATATAGTATATATACATATTCCTTACTTCTTGTTCCTTACAAAAAGACATCATTTTAGTATTCACTGAATAATAATATTACAATTCTAATTTATAATAATAGTAGAGGAGATACAAACATAGAACGCGTATAAACAGTTGATATGCAGTTGATATATTTCAGTATAAACCATTATCTTGACATAATATATTTCGTACAGATATGTTACGATAGCTTATGTGGATATTCCTAATTCCTGAATTGGAGTTTTTTTAAAGCCCCTGATCTGCTCTGTTCCTTTCTCTAGATGTTTAAACCCCCCCCCCCCCCCCCCCCCCCTTGGCACATTAAGTCTACATTAAGTCTTAATTTACACTGATAGGTCATTCAAATGTGTGCACCATCCACTTCATAATAACAATAAACTAAAAAACAAACAAACAAAAAAAAAACTAAAAATGAATAAGCTCATTTTGTATTCCATTCATGTAGAACTGGTGTTTGTATGTAAATTCAATCTCTTATTTTTTTATTGTACTGTTTTCTGGGGTCAGTAAAACATCATTGGCCAGATATCAATGTAATCGTCAAATAGCATCGTTTCAATTAGCACTGCTGATCTATGGATGTAACGCATGGTTTAGAATAACGCATAAAGAATAAACTGTTATTCTGAGAGACGAGCTTTTATTAGAGAGTGAGGCTTTAGAAAAGGAAGCTTGTCCTTAAAAAGCCGAAAGGGGTAAGGCAAGGAAAGAGGGGCAGTCAAATTGCCCCATAATCCGTGGTGACACGAGGGAACAGAAGCAGAGGCAGAGGAAACGCAGACAGCAGACAGACCTCTGCTGGCCACAGCATGAAATGAACAGCTCATGAAATGAATTCAACACGCTGTAAAAAAAAAAAAAAGGAGGAATAAGAAATGACGAAAAAGCAGGCTGCACCACCACTGCAGCAGACAGAGTGCGCTAGTCGACCACTTTCCGTGTTCAGCCTGCCTTCCGCTCAGCTTGACTCAGTCCGCCACCTGCAGCCCTCTGCAGAGAAGACCCAGCCCAGAACGCACACAGCCACACTGCAGAGTTACCTAATGCTGCACTCCTACTGTCTGCGCTCCGTCCACAGACGTATATTAATAATCTGCAGTATACAGACGTATACAAGAACAATGACCACCATCAAAAGTAGCATTAAGCACAATGCTATGCGTACTGCGAAATGCTATTGGAGTAATACGTGCAAATGGTCCAGCAAAGAATGGCTGGATCTCATTAACATAACAGCATAGCACAGCACACACAGTCTCTCTCTCTCTCTCTCTCTCTCTCTCTCTCTCTCTCTCTCTCTCACACACACACACACACACACTGTATATATGTATAGGAACTGAAGTAGGGCCACTGATCCGTTTAGATGCTGTTTTGCCATTTCAAAGTTCAACCTTAAGGCAGAGGCATCCTGGAGTGACCTTAACAAAGTGGCTTAGGTCATTCAATCTCTTCATATCTAGCGACTAACACACACACACACACACACACACACACAAACCTCACTACATGCCCGCAGCATCATTAACCACACACTCCCTCAAAATGGTGAAACACTTCCTCAGCCTGTGTGTAGTATGACTCACTGTGTCGATGCAGCGGCTCAGTCGGTTCAGAACACTTACAAGCCCTGAATAAAAATGCTCGCATACTGACACACTCACACTCAGCCCTATCCTGAGGTGACCCTGTTCTGTGATTCTGTGAGGTGACGAGAAACACACTGAAAGCCGTTAAGATTATGCAATAAATAATATGTTTGAGAGTGTAACACTCCAAAAGGGAAATTAATAATAATAATAATTAAATAAATAAATAAACATTTTTAACATTTAAACCTTTTTGAAAGTGGTTTGGGGTTCTAGGGAAACTTACCAGGTCAGAACTGTTTACAGTGGTGGTGAATGGAATCATATGTTTTTAGAGATCTCTCTAAAGTTATTACACTGCCTGGTGCCCAAAACACTTTACCACAGTTTTGAGAAACCTCAGGCCTCAGCATATTCTTTGAATGCATTCAAGGAGGGGGATGTATGCTGTGTGTCGTAGGACAAATTAGTCCACAAAGAATTTTTACAATAATTTTTTAATTCTAACATTAAGCCATAATCAACACTACCACTGTTAAACCTGGCTTAAAATACTCTTTGAGCAAAGGCATAGATCTCTAGTTCCATTAAGAACCAGATTTCAGAACAGATGTGTGAGTGTGAAGAACCTAAAGAGCCTCCACATAATGTAAAGGTTCTGTGCTGAATTAGGGATCCTGCTAGCACCTTTACATTACATCTTAAGCAGGATCCAAACTGGCTCTTTAATGACATACACTTTTGTCATTTTGTAGGTTCACTGGTGTTTTTGAAAACCGATCCACTGATCAGCCATAACATTAATATCACCTGCCTACAATTGAGAAAGTCCCTTGTGCTGCCACAACATCATCAGCAGATTCTTAGGTCCTAAGGTAAGTTGTGAGGTGCGGTCTTCATGGATCACAACGATGAGTCTTAAGTACCCATGAACTTGTCACCAATTCACTGGTTGCCCTTCCCCTCACTTCATCTGTCGGTGCTAATGTTATGGCTGATCAATGTGTTTATGTTGTAGCCACAATATATCCTGTTTCCAATCACCACCACTGTACAGAATATGAATTTCTCCTTCATTTTGACTTTCTTTGTGTCTCAATGGTTCAATTGCACAGCATTTAAACATAGAAGAATTCCCCTTTAAGAGTGTACTGGCTCAGAAGCCTCTGTGTCCAGTGAATAATAGATGAATGTGTGTGTGTGTATGTGTGTGTGTGTGTGTGTGTGAGGTACTGCAGGGCATGTGACATTTATCCTCACATATTGAGGAGAAAAGGACATGCTGAGTTCATTAAATATTGGATCACAATCAATTTTATTTACCAGAAGATGAAACAGAGAAGCTGATTCCTAACCAGTGTTAATTGACCAGTTGAACTCAAAGCTTTCAAATTTAAATAAACATGCAGAGAAAGTAATGATGTATGACATTTACTGAATGGCATTTCCATTGGAGATAAAGAAATAAATGAATGTAACTGATTGTAAATGTAAGTTAAATAAAAAATGCTGCTTCTTATATTTTATATATTTCTGCTTCCATGAATGTTTAAGTGACACTGGATGTTATTTATTCAGCACACCTCTAAGAGCTGTGATTGTTGGCATAACATGACAAAATGTACTGAAACAATGAGTTAGAAATGCCAAACATCTACCACCTTTATTGTCCATTAGTATTCTACACTGCCCAATAAAGTCTGGATTTTCCTATAACACAGTTTTCTTCCTTCTTAAACAAATTATAAGTAAAAGCATTATGTGGTTTATTGTTCAAAAAAAATATTTCAGTACTAGGACTCCATACTGCCCCCAAGATGAGCGTGTAATGTGATAATAAAGTCATATTTCCCTATTAAGCTGTTTACTTCTTGTTTAAACCATTTTAAGAAAAAGGCTTAACGTGGCTAAATGTACTTAACAACCTATGAGCTTCTCACCTAGAAGTCCCCATAAGTACCCCCACACTACTTGCACTACATTAAAATAGAAGAGGTTTGAAAAGAAAGCAAAAGCAAACTTGAAAAAGAACCTGCCAAATGCATACATTTCTCTGTGTATGCCAAGCACCCTCTGGCACACTGGGGATTTATACTGCAGCTGCTCTGCAGAGCTCCATAGTAATATTTGTAATTCATCAGCCAATGAAAAATAGCTCTGTTGGTAGATGTACCTTCTGGGGACTGTAAAAATAAAACTGACTGACATTCCTGACAGTGTGGTTCAAAACTGTCCCATCTCCTGCTAGGTGGTGGTGTATCAACTAAGGTATCGAGCATTCATTAATAATAATGTGTGAAATACTTTTATCAGGAACTGTGGTTAAAAAAAAAAACACACACACTGAAATTTGCATAACAGTAGACTTAAAAGCTGACTTTTGGATTTCAGAAAGTAAAAATAGCTCAAGCTCCCACTTTGTGTCAATAGCTCAGGAGCACAGTCTGGCACAGTTTAAAAACACCAGGAGAACATGTAGAAGAAGATAAAGGCAAGTGCTGTTGAGAAGCAGTGCTTTAGAGAGAGAGAGAGAGAGAGAGAGAGAGAGAGAGAGAGAGAGAGAGAGATAGATAGATAGATAGATAGATAGATAGGCAAATAGATAGATAGATAGATAGATAGACAGATAGATAGATAGATAAATAGATAGATAGATAGATAGATAGATAGATAGATAGAGACAGACAGACAGACAGACAGATAGATAGATAGATAGATAGATAGATAGATGAACTGGGATCATGAGAAACAAGGGCAAGAATAAGTGAAAGAAAAATTGAGAGCTATAGGGAGAGTGGAATAGCAACAGTGACTAATCACTAGTTGTGTGAGTGGGAGAGAGAGAGAGAGAGAGAGAGAGAGAGAGAGAGAGAGAGAGAGAAAGAGAGAGCTCCATAAAGTTTGCAGTATCTCTGGCTCATTAAAGCTGTTAGGGGATGAGGCTGCAGGCTAATCAGTATGTATTGGGTCCTGCAGCAGAACCCCACAGGCCTCTAATCCAGATATCTCCCTCTACCAGCCGAGCCACACAGAACCAAACCTCGCCTTGCTTTCACGGGCCTTTACACAGCGCCTGATCCCCGTCCTCTGCCAAGGACTCAAACAGAATTGACCTACAATATGAGCTGGGCAGCTGGTACATCCTGAGAGAGTGTGACTAAAGGACAGACTCTCACTCCACCAGTCCTCCAGTTTCTCTACTCCATCTGTAAACAGTCCCACTTCTGACTTACTGTATAATGTCAAACAACCACAGCCAAGCCGAAAGGCTATATATATTTATTTTTGTAGAGAATTAGGTGCTGCAGTAGAGTGGAATGATAAAACTAAATCTGTTGAGAAGTTAAATTTAGTATTAGACACAGAAATGTTTGTATACTTTTAATACTTGCAGCCGAATATGAAGTCTGAAGCCATCTCCATATTAATGAAACTGAAATTAATTTGATGTAATTTGTGTCATTATTTTGGATATTTTGCATAATAAGCATCCATACAAAGATAAACATTCATTTAAATAATTTAAAATGCTTTAGTTGTTATTTATAAAAAATATATATTTGTTTAATAAAAATACAATGTCATACAATAATAATAATACTAATACTAATACTAATACTACTACTAATAATAATGTCTATATAAAAAAATGGAAAATATATGAATTATATTACTATTGTTATTTTATTATTATTATTATTATTATTATTATTATTATTGTTGTTGTTGTTGTTGTTATTGGTAGTAAAAAATTTGATTGTAGTATATGCAGTATATAACAGATATATTGCAATGGGTCCTATAGGGGTAAAATCTACACTGGACAGCATGTCGCTGTCCAACACACTGGTGCTGAAATCTCTACTATGTTAATTATAACCTTGCCGAAAAAATGCTTTCGTGCAAAAAATCATTGACTCTGCTCACCTTCTCAGAGCTGGGGAGAGTTTGTGTCCGTGAGAAAGTGTTTCCTCCATTAATGCTGATTAGCTCTGCGTCTACAGGCGGAAATGGCGATGGGAAAACCACTACGTCACTCTTCAGTGTGTCTGAGCTAAAACACACGTCGTACTGCTGAGTGGACTTAGAGTAAGACCAGCTCCCATCAGGGTGTGTAGTGACCACTGGAGCACTGCATCTGCTGAAGGCTCCATCTGAGCTGTAGCATTTAGCTGCTATTAAAGCGATGAGGCTCAGCAGAAAGATCACTGACACTGAGACAATAGCGATGAGCAGATACAGATTCAGATCAGAGAAACCCTCCTCCTTCATCGGCACTTGTCTCAGAGAAGGCTGCATGCTGTCCAAACTTTCCACCACCACAACATCCACACTCACTGTTGCTGAGAGGGAAGGTTCTCCATGGTCACACACTGTTAGAACAAGGGGGTGAGTTTTTAAGTCATTGTCACTCATTCGTCGTTTAGTCCTGATTTCTCCAGAGCTGCTTCCGATGCGGAACAGATTAGTCCCCTTAGGTTCAGTGATGTGATAAGACAGCAGTGCATTATAACCAGAATCAGCATCCACAGCTCTGATTTTAGCCACAAAGTAACCTGCTTCAGCAGAGTAGGGGATGTTCTCAGTGTTTACTGATCCAGCTTCAGAGTAAGGAGGTAAAATAACAGGACTGTTGTCATTCTCATCCAGGATAAAGACATTCACGGTCACGTTGCTGCTGAGTGGAGGGGTTCCAGAGTCTGTGGCCTGAACTTGAAACGCGAACGTTTTAATTTCTTCATAGTTGAACGACTGTAAGTTGTACAGTTGACCTGTCAAAGAGTTTATATTTATAGAAGCTAGTCCACGTGCGCTTTTCTCTACAATAGAATATGATATTTCAGCGTTTTCATTTGAATCTCGATCATTCGCCGTCAATGAATAGAGAAGCGACCCCGGAGCTAGGTTTTCTTTCACGTACACGTTAATGTTTCTTTCGTTAAAGCTCGGAGCATTGTCGTTCACATCTGAAACATAAACGTGAATCACGCAGGTGCTGGAAAGGGGCGGGTTTCCCTCATCTGTTGCTATAATGGTTATGTTATACTGGGAGACGCCTTCTCTATCGAGCTGACCGTCAAGAACAACTGAGTAGTAATTTTTATATGTGGACTCAAGTTTGAAAGGCAGCTCGCCCAGCAAGTTACAGGCTACCTTACCATTGATTTCCCCATCCTTATCAGAAACTGTAAGGAGAGCCACAGCAGTGCCAGTTTTGGCATCTTCTCTGAGAGTACTCAGTAATTGCGTGGCGCTAATTTCAGGTGCGTTGTCATTAAGGTCTACGACTTCAACCAGAAGTTTACAGTTAGCTGTCATTGGGGATGAGCCTTTGTCATGGGCTTCAACTCTAATTTCATGGAAAGCTTTATCTTCAAAATCTATAGTGCCTTTGACTATTATTTCGCCAGTGTCAGAATCAATTGAAAACATGTCTAGACTCTTTTCCTGACCATGGGTGCTGAGAAGATACTTAATGTCCCCATTTGAGCCGTCATCTACGTCAGTAGCGTTTAATTGTATGATCTTAGTTCCTCGTGGAGTGTTCTCCATCACGCGTACTTTGTAAAGATTGCTGCTAAACACGGGGGCGTTATCGTTTATATCTAAAACGTTCACAACAATCTTCAAGGATCCAGACTTGGATGGTTTCCCTCCATCAAAAGCAGTCAAAACGAGCTGGATCACAGGTTCTTTCTCTCTGTCTAAAGCTTTACGTAGGACAAGTTCAACAGACATGTCATGTTCTCCACCATTGTTCACATCCAGTGAAAAATGTTCGCTTGGACTCAGTTTGTAGCTCTTTACCGATAGAGAACCAACATCAGCATCAAATGCGCTGAGCAATGCAAATCTAGCCCCTGGCTGCACTGATTCAGATATGTTCAAGAGCTGTTCTTTCACTGGGAAAACGGGAGAATTGTCATTAACGTCTACAACATTGACAATGACTCTGTGCAGGCTCAGGGGATGATTCACGAGCGCTTCGAAATTTAACGAGCAAGAAGGAGCGCTAGGGCAAAGCTCTTCACGATTTAGCCTTTCCTTAACATATAAGACGCCAGTCTTGAGATTCACATCGAAATACCTGCTGTTCGACCCAGAAACGAACTGAAACGCCCGAGCATCCAGATCCTGCACGTTCAGATGCATATCCTTAACCAAATTCCCAACGACGGAGCCAACATTTACTTCCTCAGACACAGAGTAAACGATCTGACCATCCAGTCGAGTAAGCAAATGAAGCAAAAAACACAAAACCAGGCAACGGCAACAGATGAAATATTTTCCGAAAGGCATCGTTAGACTCCCAGTAGGATAGATTTAGAACAGAACAGAGAATTAATCACTGATCGATCGACATTCACGGAAATCTCTTCCCTGCTATTTGATAGCCTAAAGAGTGGTTCTCAGCTCTACTGGAAGCCTGTAACGTCATATGACCCAGCAATAGGCGGCGTTTTGAAATGTTTTCGTGGTCTGTGGTGACACCAGGTGGGCAAACACTTACTAAATAAGTTAAAGGGAACCAAAAACACCAGGAAAATGACTGCAAAATACAAACTGTCTGGAATTTGTGACACTTTTTGATAACACATAGCTGTAAACTGAGTGGATGTGTGAACTGGTGGACCTTGTTTAGCTGGTACATGTATGATTTAATGAATAATTATGTGTTTTTCTTATTAATATGTGATCTAACTATTGAATTCATTCCTGCTAAGTGACTCATTAATTTGTAATGAGCGGTCCCTAAAGTGAATGTCTCATTTGCTGTCAGTAAAGTGCATAAAGTGATTCTCAAATCTTTGACTGTGGCCTTAAGGTAAGAGTAGTATTTGTATGATGATGTAATGAGGAATGTGATGTTTTAAACTAAAAAAGATGCTGTTTCGGCAAGAGGCTGACTCTATAGCCATCACAAAGTTAGGACAATATACTATTCTTTCTATAGTATACTATGAAATAAAGCATATGCTACTATACATAAAAAAATAGAAAAGCATTCATTTAAATTATGATTTTGCACAATCCTACAATATAGTATACCAATACTATACTGTATGACACTATAATATACAGGACTATACTACACAATACTATACAATACTATACTTGACTACACTATAATGCACTGTACAATAAAATTATATCCTGTATTATACTTTACTATTTTATTCTGTATGGTACAATACTACACTACTATACAACACAACAAAATACTACAGTATACAGGACTCTACTGTACTACACTATGCCATATTATATCACACCAAACAAAACAATATAAAACACTACTATTCTATATTATACTATACTAGATTATACTATATTAAAGCAAAGCGGTTTGCAAAGCTCACTGTTACAGAATCCTACAAATGTAACCCATTGTCCTGGCTTGGAGATCCTGTTTCTGCAAAATAGTGACACAGCCATGACTTAGTAGCTTAGTTAGGACACGCTATTTATACAAGAGGCTACTGTACTATACTGTCTGTACTATTGATGTGTACACTGCAGTAGTATAACAATAATACTAGAAAAAGCATTAATAGCAAAAAATGTCTATTTAATTGCATTCTATATCGTAGAATAGCTACATGGTTATGCTATCATGTCTAATAAATAGATGATAATGGTCACCCACTGCACACTATCATTGTGGACCAAAGGAGCAAGTTCAGTAGCAGGTTGCTGTCACAGAGCTACTCTGCAGACAGACTCAGGAGATCCTTTGTTCCGAGAGCCATTAGGCTCTTCAACTCTTCCCAGTGGTGCCGGAAGAAGGAAAAGGAAGGATGAGAACTGAGTCTCTTATATTTAATCATAGTTGTTTTGTTTTTTTTATCCACTGTTTCCACTTAACTGTACATCCAGTACATCTGCAATCCTGAACACTAATGACACTTTACTTTACTTAAATACCAATATATGCACATATTTACTTAGTATTGTCATCTATCTGCTGATGCCTATTCCTACTGCACATTATTCATTCTGTATTCTTTATAACTGCACTGCCTTTCATCTCTGGTTGGTTCAAATGCTTACTTATTTTTTGTATTGCTATTATTGTAATTAGTGTATTGTATTACAGTGCTGTATTGTGTAATTGGTACTGGCTGCTAAATTTCCCTCGGGATCAATAAAGTATCTACCTATCTATCTATCTATCTATCTATATATCTATCTATATATGTATCTATCTATCTATCTATCTATCTATCTATCTATTTATCTAATAAATGGACAGTGAGCAACTAATATAATAATGTTAAAAAATAAAAGTATTAAATTGTGGAACTGTGTAAGACAATTCATAGCATACCATATAGTACTCATATCTTATACCCAAGAGAAACATATATATTTCATTAAAACTAGCTTATTCACATCTACCATGCTTTGATAGACTTTAAAGGTGTAAGGGGTACAACAGTTCAGCAAGTATCTGCCAGGAAAAAGGTTAATGTGAAGAACATTTAAAGACCTATGCTATCATGTACTGGCTCAAATTTGCATTTGTCTTTATTTTTAAATGTTAAATTCTTACCCCCAGCACCTTTAATTTGACCAACGCATTTACATGCAAACACAATAAACTTCCCTTACCTTCTCAGTGCTGGGGAGAGTTTGTGTCCGTGAGAAAGTGTCTCCTCCATTAATGCTGATGAGCTCTGCGTCTGCAGGCGGAAATGGCGACGGGAAAACCACTACGTCACTCTTCAGTGTGTCTGAGCTAAAACACACGTCGTACTGCTGAGTGGACTTAGAGTAAGACCAGCTCCCGTCAGGATGTGTAGTGACCACTGGAGCACTGCACCTGCTGAAGGCTCCATCTGAGCTGTAGCATTTAGCTGCTATTAAAGCAATAAGGCTCAGCAGAAAGATCACTGACACTGAGACAATAGCGATGAGCAGATACAGATTCAGA
This sequence comes from Salminus brasiliensis, assembly GCF_030463535.1. Lineage (NCBI taxonomy): Eukaryota > Metazoa > Chordata > Actinopteri > Characiformes > Bryconidae > Salminus > Salminus brasiliensis. Next base: position 1,927,028 of record NC_132893.1, read on the forward strand.
TCAGAGAAACCCTCCTCCTTCATCGGCACTTGTCTTAGAGAAGGCTGCATGCTGTCCAAACTTTCAACCACCACAACATCCACACTCACTGTTGCTGAGAGGGAAGGTTCTCCATGGTCACACACTGTTAGAACAAGGGGGTGAGTTTTTAAGTCATTGTCACTCATTCGTCTTTTAGTCCTGATTTCTCCAGAGCTGCTTCCGATGCGGAACAGATTAGACCCCTTAGGTTCAGTGATGTGATAAGACAGCAGTGCATTATAACCAGAATCAGCATCCACAGCTCTGATTTTAGCCACAAAGTAACCTGCTTCAGCAGAGTAGGGGATGTTCTCAGTGTTTACTGATCCAGCTTCAGAGTAAGGAGGTAAAATAACAGGACTGTTGTCATTCTGATCCAGGATAAATATATTCACAGTCACATTACTACTAAGTGGAGGGGTTCCAGAATCTGTAGCCTGAACTCTAAACTGTATCTGTTTTGTTTCCTCATAATTGAAAGACTGCAAACTGTATAGTTCACCTGTAAGGGAGTTTATGTTTATTAAAGTGGACACTGGTGCACTAGAGCCATCTCCATCAATCAGAGAATAAGACACTTGAGCATTATCTCCCTCATCGATGTCTCGAGCTGTTAAAGTAGATAATAACCCCCCACTTGGACTATTTTCATGTACGTTTATGTGAATTACTGGTGCTGGGAACAGTGGTGCATTGTCATTTATATCTGAAACATGAACCTGTAACACAGTAGTACTAGAAAGAGATGGAACCCCCTCATCATTGGCGATAATTGTGATGTTATATTGGGACACACTTTCACGATCCAAAGGCTCATTAACAATGAGCGAATATGAGTTTTTATAAGATGACTGTAGTTTAAAGGGGCTCTGCCCTGTTACTCTACAATCAACTTTACCATTGGTGCCACCATCTTTATCTGAAACAGTAACCAATGCGAAACCAGTTCCAGGTTTAATGTCCTCACTTACTGAGCTCATGAGCAGAGCAACTGAAACCTCAGGAGCATTGTCATTTACATCAAGAACTTCAATCAACACTTTGCAATTAGCATGTCTTGGAGTGAGACTTTTGTCTTGAGCTCGTAGCCTCAGCTCAATTGCGGTATTTTCTTCATAATCAATATTACCTTTTACTGTAATATCCCCCGTTTCTGGATTTACAGAAAACAAGTTAACTACAGAGCTTCTCTCATGGCCTACCAGGTAATACAAAACTTCTCCATTTGCACCTTCATCAGAGTCAGTAGCAGATACAGTCAAAATGTTAGTCCCAATTGCTGCGTTCTCCTGGACTTTGACTTTATACAAAGGCTTGGTAAATACTGGATTATTGTCATTAATATCCAACACATTGACTATTATCTCCAAAGTCCCAGATCTAGGTGGCTTTCCACCATCCACAGCAGTTAAAGTGAGTTTAACCACTCCTTGTTTCTCTCTATCTAAAGCTTTCTGTAGAACCAGCTCTGCTGAAACACTGTCTCCATTGCTCTGAACATCTATTGAGAAGTATTCATTTGCACTTAGCTTGTAGCTCTTCACTGCATTCGCGCCCACGTCCATGTCGTGAGCCAAGGGCAGGGAGAACTTATCTCCAGGCAGAACGTTTTCAGTAATGTTTAGCACAAGAGTATGAAGTGAGAAAACAGGAGAGTTGTCATTAATGTCCAATACATTCAATTCAATACGGTACAGCGTCAGAGGGTTTTGTGCCATTGCCTCAATGTTGAGAGAGCATTTCTGCTTACTCTCGCACAGCTCCTCCCTGTCGAGCCTGTCGTTCACAAACAGCGCTCCCGTTTTCAGATTCACGTCGAAATAGCGCTTATTAGATCCAGACACGACCTGGAAAATGCGCGTTTGCAGCTCCTGGACATCAACGTTAAGATCCTTTGCTACATTCCCAACGACAGTCCCCTTCTTCACCTCCTCTGAGATGGAGTAGGAAATCTGAGCGCGAGACAAATTCCAACAACACAAAAGCACCAGCGCCCTGATCCAGAAACGTCCTCCACTGGCTGTAAAACCCATCGCTTCTCTGTGTCCAAGTTGTTTAGACGATTACGTACTATACGCGATATTAGGCTACAGCAACGGCTCAGGCGGTTATCAAACATTAAGCTACGTTCACGTTTGAGCCTGTCCCAGGCACCTCCCCCAAATTCAGTATTCAGAGAAAAAGGTTTGGAATACCGTCAATAAGTAAGGAATTTTAAATAATTCACGGTCAACAGCGACACCGTGTGCCTTAAGATGGTTTCGTACTCATACGTCTATCCCCCTGTTCCTTCATTACAAATGTTTGAAATTAATACATGTTCTTGGTTTTATATATATATATATATATATATATATATATATATATATATATATATAATTTATAGTGAATATATATTCTTTTCTTTTTATATTTCTTGCTTTTTTACATAGATTTATACAGTTTAACAAAAGTATTAAAATACTACTAATTCTACTACTACTACTACTAATAATAATAATACTAATAAAAATAATAATAATAATAATAATAATAATTATTATTATTATTATTATTATTATTATCATTATTATATTAGTAGTAGTAGTATTGTTAGTGTTATTATTACTATTATTGATCTTACAGTAGTATTAGCAGGAGGCCTAAAAGAAAAAATTAGATAACATATATACTTAACCACATCATTAGCCCTGACCTGTAACTTATTATGACTGTAACTTACTGTTACTGTAACTGTACTTATTCCCACCAATTGTTATGATTCAAAGGAACAAATTAAAATATTGTTATAAAGACTAATGTTAGTGCAGTACAACGCAAACAGCAGCCCCAACAAACCAAGAAATAGAGTGCCATTAAACGATAACATCTAGAAAATGTTTCATAGAGCTGAAGAGGTGATTAAGAATTGCAAGAATGCAATTCATAAATGAGGTACACCTAAAAATATCAATAATAACAACCTTACATAAACTGGGACCCTCACAGCATTTCAATATTAGAAGTGTCCAGATCTGTTAAATATGACAACGCAATCTGTCTACAAGTTTAAAAATTAATATAATAATCTACAGTTCACCATTTATCATATAATATATGCATTATGAGTAAATGGCAAAAAGGCAAGACATCACATACAAAAACCCAAACAGTCCTACTTACATCTCCAGGGAAGTGCTCAACAAAACCGTGAGCCTTAACATAAGTGTCCATCGTTCTAATGCGTAACCTACTAGACAAACTTCAGACCCAAGAAATGCCTTACCTTCTCAGTGCTGGGGAGAGTTTGTGTCCGTGTGAAAGTGTCTCCACCATTAATGCTGATTAGCTCTGCATCTACAGGTGGAAATGGTGATGGGAAAACCACTACGTCACTCTTCAGCGTGTCTGAGCTAAAACACACGTCGTACTGCTGAGTGGACTTAGAGTAAGACCAGCTCCCATCAGGGTGTGTAGTGACCACTGGAGCACTGCACCTGCTGAAGGCTCCATCTGAGCTGTAGCATTTAGCTGCTATTAAAGCGATGAGGCTCAGAAGAAAGATCACTGACACTGAGACAATAGCGATGAGCAGATACAGATTCAGATCAGAGAAACCCTCCTCCTTCATCGGTACTTGTCTTAGAGAAGGCTGCATGCTGTCCAAACTTTCAACCACCACAACATCCACACTCACTGTTGCTGAGAGGGAAGGTTCTCCATGGTCACACACTGTTAGAACAAGGGGGTGAGTTTTTAAGTCATTGTCACTCATTCGTCTTTTAGTCCTGATTTCTCCAGAGCTGCTTCCGATGCGGAACAGATTAGTCCCCTTAGGTTCAGTGATGTGATAAGACAGCAGTGCATTATAACCAGAATCAGCATCCACAGCTCTGATTTTAGCCACAAAGTAGCCCGCTTCAGCAGAGTAGGGTATGTTCTCAGTGTTTACTGAACCAGCTTCAGAGTAAGGAGGTAAAATAACAGGACTGTTGTCATTCTCATCCAGAATAAAGACATTCACAGTCACGTTGCTGCTGAGTGGAGGAGCTCCAGAGTCTGTGGCCTGAACTTGGAACTGAAATCTCTTCACGGTTTCATAGTTAAATGACTGCATTGCTATTATTTCACCATTTAAAGGATTAATGTGAAACATTGAAGATACGGAAATCTCAGCATTGATGTTGTCTAACAGGGAATATGAAAGCTCTGCATTTACTCCAAGATCTGGATCGTTGGCTGTCACCTTTGTCACATGACCTCCAACCTGACCATTTTCTTTTATATAAGCATCAACAATAGGTGTGGAAAACTGTGGTGCATTATCATTTACATCAGAGATTTGAACTGTGAGCACACTGCTGTTGGAAAGTGGTGGAATACCTTCATCAGTAGCTGAAATGGTGATGCTATATTCAGAAATGCTTTCTCTGTCTAAAGGCCCATCTACTACAAGGGAATAATGGTTGTTATATGAAGACTCCAACTTGAATGGAAATAAGCCTTGTATAGAACAATGGACAATACCATTTTTACCCCCATCTCTATCAGAAACTGTAATTAAAGCCACAGCAGTAGCAGGTTTGATGTCTTCTTTCACACTATCCATCAGGTGAGTAATTAATATCTCTGGTGCATTGTCATTTTCGTCTAGAATCTCCACTAAAACTTTGCATTGACTACTCTTGGGTGGGATGCCTTTGTCTCTTGCTTGAACTCTCAGCTCAATGGCAGGTGTTTCTTCAAAATCTATCTGGCCTTGAACTATAATATCTCCAGTTTCAGGACCGACTGTGAATAAACCATCGGTTTTGGCATTTGCATGTCCAAAAAATGAGTAAACAATTTCACTATTGATTCCCTTATCTGAATCAGTAGCAGTAAGAGATGTTATTTTAGTCCCAACTGCTGTATTTTCTTTTATTTTAACTTTATAGAGCGACTTATTGAAAACAGGCTTATTGTCATTGACATCAATTACATTCACTGTAATAAGCAACGTTCCTGTCTTATGAGGCTTTCCTCCATCAAATGCAGTCAGTATTAGATTAATGATTGACTGTTTCTCTCTGTCTAAAGCTTTCTGAAGAATGAGTTCTACAGAAACTGTCGGTTCACCAGTCTGTACATCAATGGAAAAGTATTCATTGCTACTCAGTCTGTAGTCTTTCAGCGAATTACTGCCAACATCGGCATCCTCAGCCACTGGAAGATGAAACCGGTCTCCTGGACTTGCATCTTCATAGATATTGATGCTCAAAGAGCTATCCGGAAATCGCGGAGCATTATCATTCACATCCACAACGTTTATTTCAATCCGATAAAGCCGATGTGGGTTCGTCGCGAGGGCCTCCACGTTAATAACGCACCTCGGACTTTGCTCACAAAACTCCTCGCGATCGATTCTCTCGTTCACAAACAGCGCACCTGTCTTCATGTTTACATCAAAATACTTCTTACTAGAAGCAGACACGATCTGAAACATACGCGACTCCAGCTCGTGGACGCTGATCTTGAGATCTTTAGCGATATTCCCAACGACTGTTCCCTTGTCCACCTCCTCCGAGACCGAATACACAATCTGACCGAGCGATGATTGCCATAAACAGACGCACAAAAGAATCCTCCAGGCGTCAAAATATCCAGAGATCTCCATGTCTAAAGAATGAGAGTGACGATCGTTGATGTCAAAATAGACACCTACTAAAATCCACCCAATCCACGACCTTCATACAGTATCTTCAGTAAAGCTTTCTCTGCATCCGAACCTCTCTCTCTTTCCGTCTGTACAAGACTATTGCAGAGAAATATTACAGGAGGAGCCTTTGATTCAAATAAGGTTACACTTTTCAAACTCACGGTCTACAGCGACATCGCGTGACAAACAGCAAGACTGCACTTGAAAACAACAAAAAAGATAAACGCAAAGCAGCTGCTTTTTGAAACATGCGCTTAACACATACGCTGTTAAGAGCAGCGTTGAATACACAAAGAAAGCGAATACCGGAATACTTTCAGTCTTAAAGCTCTTTCTTTCCTGTTCTGTATAAAAAAATGGGGAAAGTTCAACTGAAGAATCAAATTAAAGCTGGTGCTTGAAACGAGCTCTCATCTTCATATTTATTTAATATTAATAACAAGCTCATTCCACAGAAAGTTACAGAAAGTTTATTAAAACTCCAAAATGGTGTATTACAGAGAGAGTATAGTCATCCATTTAAAAACAAATCATTTATGAATTATTCAGAAGTTTCGGAATTTGCTAATGCTTAATTTGTGATGTCAATTAAATCAACCTTTAAATTCAAAACAGAAATTTCTTATTTTTTTCTGTTACTATTATTGTTATTATTAGTATTAGTATTAGTATTAGTAGTAGTAGTATTGTTGTTGTTACTAACATTAATATTAATGTTATTATTGTTGTTAAAATGATTTATTTAAATGTTGATAATAAAATGACATGAATTTCAACAATGTCAAAACTTCAAGTATATCTATAGGTAGGTATTTATTTAGATTATGTCGAATTAACTACAACTTTTAAAACGGCCTGTGAAATGTGCCACAAAGCATGATGTTGGTAGGCCTAAACGAAGGCTGTCTCTGGCCGTGGTGCTAAACAGAAACAAACGTTACAGAACCATACAAGAGCGCTAATATATTGTCTCAGTGGTTTCCAACTTTCACAACAATTCTGAAAAACAATGTAGCAAAATTCAGTCATCTTTCTCAATCGAAATTATCCAAATATAACTTGCTTTTGATCTCTTTCTGAATGGATGTAATTGCATGGTTATTTTTGTTGGTTTTCAAAAAATAAAATAAAACGTGGACTCATTGTAACACCGTTACGTATTAGTAATCAGAATCAAGCGCTGGGGAACCGTACCTCAAAGAACGCCAGTAAAATAGTAAAGGGTAAAGCAAGTTGAAAGTCAGCCCACCTCTGAAAACACCAGCCAGAAAAAAATGATGAAAAACGTAAAAATTTAATTTGTCAATTTGAACAGTCACGAATCTTAGCTACAAACTAAAGCATTATACTACGTGTTTTACTACGTATTATACTACGTGTTTCGCAAATTGCCGACTGCATCTACACAAATGTAAGACAGCTCGCAGAGTTCAAAGAGAGAAGCATACGTTTTGATCGCCATTATGAGAAAGGTGAGCAAAACATAATTTAAACGAGGCAAAGTCTTACCTTCTCAGTGCTGGGGAGAGTTTGTGTTCTTGTGAAAGTGTCTCCACCATTAATGCTGATTAGCTCTGCATCTACAGGCGGAAACGGCGACGGGAAAACCACTACGTCACTCTTCAGCGTGTCTGAGCTAAAACACACGTCGTACTGCTGAGTGGACTTAGAGTAAGACCAGCTCCCATCAGGGTGTGTAGTGACCACTGGAGCACTGCACCTGCTGAAGGCTCCATCTGAGCTGTAGCATTTAGCTGCTATTAAAGCGATGAGGCTCAGCAGAAAGATCACTGACACTGAGACAATAGCGATGAGCAGATACAGATTCAGATCAGAGAAACCCTCCTCCTTCATCGGCACTTGTCTTAGAGAAGGCTGCATGCTGTCCACACTCTCAACCACCACAACATCCACACTCACTGTTGCTGAGAGGGAAGGTTCTCCATGGTCACACACTGTTAGAACAAGGGGGTGAGTTTTTAAGTCATTGTCACTCATTCGTCGTTTAGTCCTGATTTCTCCAGAGCTGCTTCCGATGCGGAACAGATTAGTCCCCTTAGGTTCAGTGATGTGATAAGACAATAGGGCATTATAACCTGAATCAGCATCCACAGCTCTGATTTTAGCCACAAAGTATCCCGCTTCAGCAGAGTAGGGGACGTTCTCAGTGTTTACTGATCCAGCTTCAGAGTAAGGAGGTAAAATAACAGGACTGTTGTCATTCTCATCCAGGATAAAGACATTCACAGTCACGTTGCTGCTTAGAGGAGGAGCTCCAGAGTCTGTGGCCTGAACTTGGAACTGAAATCTCTTCATTGACTCATAGTTTAAGGACTGCATAGCTACTACTTCACCATTTAACGGATTAATGTGAAACATTGAAGACACTGGAATCTCAGCATTGATGTTGTCTAATAGGGAATACAACAGCTCAGAATTTACTCCAAGATCTGGATCGTTGGCCATCACCTTTGTCACATGACCTCCAATCTGACCATTTTCTTTTATGTAAGCATTAATAACAGGTGCGGAAAACTGTGGTGGATTATCATTTACATCAGAGATTTGAACTGTGAGCACACTGCTGCTGGAAAGTGGTGGAGTACCTTCATCAGTAGCTGAAATGGTGATGCTATATTCAGAAATGCTTTCTCTGTCTAAAGGCCCATCTACTACAAGGGAATAATGGTTGTTATATGAAGACTCCAACTTGAAAGGAAATGACCCTTTGATTGAGGAATGGACGATACCATTTTTGCCTCCATCTTTATCAGAAACTGTAATAAAAGCCACAGCCGTAGCAGGTTTGGTGTCTTCTTTTACACTATCCATTAATGGAGTAATTACAATTTCTGGGACATTGTCATTCTCGTCTAGAACCTCCACTAAAACTTTGCACTGAGTACTCTTAGGCGGGCTGCCTTTGTCTCTTGCTTGAACTCTCAACTCAATGGCAGGTGTTTCTTCATAATCTACCAGAACTTTGACCTCAATATCTCCAGTTTCAGGAACAATATTAAATAAATCATCTGTTTTGGCATTTCCACGTCCAATAAAAGAGTAAATAATCTCACTGTTAGTACCTTCATCCAAATCAGTAGCAGATACAGACATTATTTTACTGCCTACTGCAATGTTTTCTCTGATTTTCACTTTATAAAGAGACTGACTAAAAACAGGCTTGTTGTCATTTACATCCATTACATTAATGGTAATATGCAATGTTCCTGATTTTGGAGGTTTTCCTCCATCAAAAGCAGTCAGTACTAGATTAATGACTGGTTGTTTCTCTCTGTCTAAAGCTTTCTGAAGAACCAGCTCAGCAGATGAACTTTGTTGTCCTGTTTGTACATCAATAGAAAAGTATTCATTGCTACTCAGTCTGTAGTCTTTAAGCGAATTACTGCCAACATCGGCGTCGTCAGCCACTGGAAGATGAAACCGGTCGCCTGGACTTGCATCTTCTGTGATATTCATGGTCAGAGAACTGTCCAAAAAACGCGGAGCATTATCATTCACGTCCATAATATTAATTTCAATCCGATAAATCCGATAAGGATTCTGGGCGAGGGCCTCCACGTTCATAACGCACCTTTGATTGAGCTCACAAAACTCCTCGCGATCGATTCTTTCGTTCACAAACAGCGCACCTGTCTTCATATTTACATCGAAATACTTCTTATTAGAGCTGGACACGATCTGAAACATACGTGACTCCAGCTCGTGGACGCTGATCTTAAGATCTTTAGCGATATTCCCAACGACTGTTCCCTTGTCCACCTCCTCCGAGATCGAATACACAATCTGACCGAGCGATGATTGCCATAAACAGACGCACAAAAGGATCCACCAGGTGTCAAAATATCCAGAGATCTCCATGTCTAAATTATTAGAGTTACGATGGTTTATGGCAAAATAGACGCTTAATTAAATCCACCCAATCCAATACCTCCATACAGTATCTTCAGTACAGCTTTCTCTGCATCTCTCCCCTTTCCGTCTGTACAAGACCATATCGTATTGCAGAGAAATATTACAGGAGGAGCCTTAGATTCAAATAAGGTTTCACTCTTCAAACTCACGGTCTACAGCGACATCGCGTGACCAATCAGAAGCAAGACTGCACATAATAATAAAAAATATTATCAAATCAAAGCAGCTTCTGTTTGAAACATAAGCTTAACATATATTGACGTTAAGGGCAGCGTTTGAGTTCGAGGGGCCAAAGAATACCGTATTAGCTTTAATCTTAATGTTCAATGTTTGTTGTTCTATATAAAACAGGGGAAGTTTAACTGAAGCATCAAATTAAAGCTAGTGTTTAAATCGTGCTCTCTTCTTCATATTAATTTGATTTTACCTACAAACTCATCCAAGGGTTTAACAGGAATTTGCTTAAACCCCAGATATTTTGATATACAGAGTGTGTATAAAGTCATCCATCAAAAAATGATAAAATGTTTGACCATCAGGAACCTTTAAATTCTAAAGACATTTTGACAATGCCTTTATTATTATTATTATTATTGTTGTTGTTGTTGTTATTATTATTATTATTATCATTATTATTATTATTATTATTATTAATAATAATAATAATAATAATAATATTGCTGTTGTTGATGATGTTGTTTTTTTAAATGTATTCTGATATGACTATTGATATATGAATAAGTCCTTTACAATTTCAAAAATTCAAGTCAACCTTTAGGCCCGTATTTCTGATTTCGAACTAACTACAACCTTTAAAACGGTCTTTGGAATTTGCAACAAAAACATAATATTTGCTGGTCTATTTAGATGCAGTCGTTACAGGTGAAAAAAGAATGCGGTCTCTGGCCTTGGTGCTAAAGAGAGCAAATTTGTTGGCTCATGGTTTTCATACTTTTACTGCTATAAAAAAAACAAGTTGGCAAAATTAACACCATCCTCCATCCAAATGAAAACTTGTGATCTTCTGAATGGCTTTAATTGCATGGATATTTAATGAGGCTTTTTTAAACAACCCGTGGATTCTTTGTAACACTGTTACGTAAATATCGCGCATTAAGAAAAAAAGGATAATGCGCTGAGGAACCGTGCCATAAAGAACGCAAATTAGATTCTAAAGGCTAAGACAGGTTGAAGGTCAGCGCATCTCTGAAAACACCAGCCAGAAAAAAAATCTAATTGAACACTTGATTGGTCGATTTGAACAGTCTGCCCCCTTTACAACAATGAATATTTTAGCCACAAACCAAAGCACGGTTCCAGTAATATGTGTGTTGGGCAATTTCACGCCTGCATCTCCACAAATGTAAGACAGCTCGCGGAGTTCAGCCGCATACGTTAAGCTTGCCACCATCAGAAAAAGTATGCTAAACGTATTTCAAATGAGGACGCAGTCTTACCTTCTCAGTGCTGGGGAGAGTTTGTGTCCGTGTAAAAGTGTCCCCTCCATTAATGCTGATGAGCTCTGCATCTACAGGCGGAAATGGTGATGGGAAAACCACTACGTCACTCTTCAGCGTGTCTGAGCTAAAACACACGTCGTACTGCTGAGTGGACTTAGAGTAAGACCAGCTCCCATCAGGGTGTGTAGTGACCACTGGAGCACTGCAACTGCTGAAGGCTCCATCTGAGTTGTAGCATTTAGCTGCTATTAAAGCGATGAGACTCAGCAGAAAGATCACTGACACTGAGACAATAGCGATGAGCAGATACAGATTCAGATCAGAGAAACCCTCCTCCTTCATTGGTACTTGTCTTAGAGAAGGCTGCATGCTGTCCAAACTCTCAACCACCACAACATCCACACTCACTGTTGCTGAGAGGGAAGGTTCTCCATGGTCACACACTGTTAGAACAAGGGGGTGAGTTTTTAAGTCATTGTCACTCATTCGTCGTTTAGTCCTGATTTCTCCAGAGCTGCTTCCGATGCGGAACAGATTAGTCCCCTTAGGTTCAGTGATGTGATAAGACAACAGTGCATTATAACCAGAATCAGCATCCACAGCTCTGATTTTAGCCACAAAGTAACCTGCTTCAGCAGAGTAGGGGATGTTCTCAGTGTTTACTGATCCAGCTTCAGAGTAAGGAGGTAAAACAACAGGACTGTTGTCATTCTCATCCAGGATAAAGACATTCACAGTCACGTTGCTGCTTAGAGAAGGAGCTCCAGAGTCTGTGGCCTGAACTTGGAACTGAAATCTCTTCACTGACTCATAGTTTAAGGACTGCATAGCTACTACTTCACCATTTAACGGATTAATGTGAAACATTGAAGACACTGGAATCTCAGCATTGATGTGGTCTAATAGGGAATACGAAAGCTCAGAATTTACTCCAAGATCTGGATCGTTGGCCATCACCTTTGTCACATGACCTCCAATCTGACCATTCTCTTTTATGTAAGCATTAATAACAGGTGTGGAAAAAAGTGGTGCATTATCATTTACATCAGAGATTTGAACTGTGAGCACACTGCTGCTGGAAAGTGGTGGAGTACCTTCATCAGTAGCTGAAATGGTGATGCTATATTCAGAAATGCTTTCTCTGTCTAAAGGCCCATCTACTACAAGGGAATAATGGTTGTTATATGAAGACTCCAACTTGAAAGGAAATGACCCTTTGATTGAGGAATGGACGATACCATTTTTACCTCCATCTTTATCAGAAACTGTAATAAAAGCCACAGCAGTAGCAGGTTTGGTGTCTTCTTTTACACTATCCATTAATGGAGTAATTACAATTTCTGGGACATTGTCATTCTCGTCTAGAACCTCCACTAAAACTTTGCACTGAGTACTCTTAGGCGGGCTGCCTTTGTCTCTTGCTTGAACTCTCAACTCAATGGCAGGTGTTTCTTCATAATCTACCAGAGCTTTGACCTCAATATCTCCAGTTTCAGGAACAATATTAAATAAATCATCTGTTTTGGCATTTCCACGTCCAATAAAAGAGTAAATAATCTCACTGTTAGTACCTTCATCCAAATCAGTAGCAGATACAGACATTATTTTACTGCCTACTGCAATGTTTTCTCTAATTTTCACTTTATAAAGAGACTGACTAAAAACAGGCTTGTTGTCATTTACATCCATTACATTAATGGTAATACTCAATGTTCCTGATTTTGGAGGTTTTCCTCCATCAAAAGCAGTCAGTACTAGATTAATGACTGATTGTTTCTCTCTGTCTAAAGCTTTCTGAAGAACCAGCTCAGCAGATGAACTTTGTTGTCCTGTTTGTACATCAATAGAAAAGTATTCATTGCTACTCAGTCTGTAGTCTTTAAGCGAATTACTGCCAACATCGGCGTCCTCAGCCACTGGAAGATGAAATCGGTCTCCTTGACTTGCCTCCTCATACATATTCATGCTCAGAAAACTGTCCAGAAAACGCGGAGCATTATCATTCACGTCCACAATATTAATTTCAATCCGATAAATCCGATAAGGATTCTGCGCGAGGGCCTCCACGTTCATAACGCACCTTTGATTGAGCTCACAAAACTCCTCGCGATCGATCCTCTCGTTCACAAACAGCGCACCTGTCTTCATATTTACATCGAAATACTTCTTATTAGAGCTGGACACGATCTGAAACATACGTGACTCCAGCTCGTGGACGCTGATCTTGAGATCTTTAGCGATATTCCCAACGACTGTTCCCTTGTCCACCTCCTCCGAGATCGAATACACAATCTGACCGAGCGATGATTGCCATAAACAGACGCACAAAAGGATCCACCAGGCGTCAAAATATCCAGAGATCTCCATGTCTAAATTATTAGAGTTACGATGGTTTATGGCAAAATAGACGCTTAATTAAATCCACCCAATCCAATACCTCCATACAGTATCTTCAGTACAGCTTTCTCTGCATCTCTCCCCTTTCCGTCTGTACAAGACCATATCGTATTGCAGAGAAATATTACAGGAGGAGCCTTAGATTCAAATAAGGTTTTACTCTTCAAACTCACGGTCTACAGCGACATCGCGTGACCAATCAGAAGCAAGACTGCACATAATAATACAAAAAATGATCAAATCAAAGCAGCTTCTGTTTGAAACATAAGCTTAACATATATTGACGTTAAGTGCAGCGTTTGAGTTCAAGGGGCCAAGGAATACCGTATTAGCTTCAATCTAATAATAATAATAATAATAATAATATTGCTGTTGTTGATGATGTTGTTTTTTTAAATGTATTCTGATATGACTATTGATATATGAACGAGTCCTTGACAATTCCAAAAATTCAAGTCAACCTTTAGGCACGTATTTCTGATTTCGAACTAACTACAACCTTTAAAACGGTCTTTGGAATTTGCAACAAAAACATGATATTTGCAGGTCTATTTAGATGCAGTCGTTACAGGTGAAAAAAGAATGCGGTCTCTGGCCTTGGTGCTATACAGAACGGAAAAAAAAGAGAGCAAATTTGTTGGCTCATGGTTTTCATACTTTTACTGCTATAAAAAAAAAAAAAAAATTGGCAAAATTAATTCACCATCCTCCATCCAAATAAAAACTTCTTGTGATCTCCTTCTAAATGGCTTTAATTGCATGGATATTTAATGAGGCATTTTTTTACAACCCGTGGATAAATATCGCGCATTAAGAAAAAAAGGATAATGCGCTGAGGAACCGTGCCACAAAGAACGCAAATTAGATTCTAAAGGCTAAGAAAGGTTGAAGGTCAGCGCATCTCTGAAAACACCAGCCAGAAAAAATATCAAATTGAACACTTAATTGGTCGATTTGAACAGTCTGCCCCCTTTACAACAATGAATATTTTAGCCACAAACCAAAGCACGGTTCCAGTAATATGTGTGTTGGGCAATTTCACGCCTGCATCTCCACAAATGTAAGACAGCTCGCGGAGTTCAGAGAGAGCCGCATACGTTAAGCTTGCCACCATCAGAAAAGTATGCTAAACTTATTTTAAATGAGGACGCAGTCTTACCTTCTCAGTGCTGGGGAGAGTTTGTGTCCGTGTAAAAGTGTCCCCTCCATTAATGCTGATGAGCTCTGCATCTACAGGCGGAAATGGTGATGGGAAAACCACTACGTCACTCTTCAGCGTGTCTGAGCTAAAACACACGTCATACTGCTGAGTGGACTTAGAGTAAGACCAACTCCCATCAGGGTGTGTAGTGACCACTGGAGCACTGCACCTGCTGAAGGCTCCATCTGAGCTGTAGCATTTAGCTGCTATTAAAGCGATGAGGCTCAGCAGAAAGATCACTGACACTGAGACAATAGCGATGAGCAGATACAGATTCAGATCAGAGAAACCCTCCTCCTTCATCGGCACTTGTCTTAGAGGAGGCTGCATGCTGTCCAAACTTTCAACCACCACAACATCCACACTCACTGTTGCTGAGAGGGAAGGTTCTCCATGGTCACACACTGTTAGAACAAGGGGGTGAGTTTTTAAGTCATTGTCGCTCATTCGTCTTTTAGTCCTGATTTCTCCAGAGCTGCTTCCGATGCGGAACAGATTAGTCCCCTTAGGTTCAGTGATGTGATAAGACAGCAGGGCATTATAACCAGAATCAGCATCCACAGCTCTGATTTTAGCCACAAAGTAACCTGCTTCAGCAGAGTAGGGGATGTTCTCAGTGTTTACTGATCCAGCTTCAGAGTAAGGAGGTAAAACAACAGGACTGTTGTCATTCTCATCCAGAATAAAGACATTCACAGTCATGTTGCTGCTTAGAGAAGGAGCTCCAGAGTCTGTGGCCTGAACTTGGAACTGAAATCTCTTCACGGTTTCATAGTTAAACGACTGCATTGCTATTATTTCACCATTTAAAGGATTAATGTGAAACACTGATGATACTGAAATCTCAGCATTGATGTTGTCTAATAGGGAATATGAAAGCTCAGAATTTACTCCAAGATCTGGATCGTTGGCCATCACCTTTGTCACATGACCTCCAATCTGACCATTCTCTTTTATATAAGCATCAACAATAGGTGTGGAAAACTGTGGTGGATTATCATTTACATCAGAGATTTGGACTTTAAGCACACTGCTGCTGGAAAGTGGTGGAGCACCTTCATCAGTAGCTGAAATGGTGATGCTATATTCAGTAATACTTTCTCTGTCTAAAGGCCCATCTACTACAAGGGAATAATGGTTGTTATATGAAGACTCCAGTTTGAAAGGAAATGAGCCTTTGATAGAACAATGGACAATACCATTTTTACCACCATCCTTATCAGAAACTGTAATTAAAGCCACAGCAGTAGCAGGTTTGATGTCTTCTTTCACACTATCCATCAGTGGAGTAATTACAATCTTTGGTGTATTGTCATTCTCGTCTAGAACCTCCACTAAAACTTTGCACTGAGTACTTTTGGGTGGGATGCCTTTGTCTCTTGCTTGAACTCTCAGCTCAATGGCAGGAGTTTCTTCATGATCTATCTGGCCTTGGACTATAATATCTCCAGTTTGAGGAATGACAGTAAATAAACCATCTGTTTTGGCATTTCCACGTCCAAAAAATGAGTAAACAATTTCACTGTTGATTCCCTCATCTAAATCAGTAGCAGTAAGAGATGTTATTTTAGTCCCAACTGCTGTATTTTCTTTGATTTTAACTTTATAGAGCGACTTATTGAAAACAGGCTTATTGTCATTGACATCAATTACATTTACTGTAATATGTAACGTCCCAGTCTTCTGAGGTTTTCCTCCATCAAAAGCAGTCAGTACTAGATTAATGATAGACTGTTTCTCTCTGTCTAAAGCTTTCTGAAGAATTAGCTCTACTGAAACAGTCGGTTCACCTGTCTGTACATCAATAGAAAAGTATTCATTGCTACTCAGTCTGTAGTCTTTCAGCGAATTACTGCCAACATCAGCATCCTCAGCCACTGGAAGATGAAATCGGTCTCCTGGACTAGCATCTTCAGTGATATTCATGCTCAGTGAGCTATCCCGAAATCGCGGAGCATTATCATTCACGTCCACAACATTAATTTCAATCCGATAAAGCCGATGAGGGTTCGTCGCGAGGGCCTCCACGTTCACAAAACACCTCTGATTGTGCTCACAAAACTCCTCGCGATCGATTCTCTCGTTCACAAACAGCGCACCTGTCTTCACATTTACATCGAAATACTTCTTATTAGAGCTGGACACGATCTGAAACATACGCGACTCCAGCTCGTGGACGCTGATCTTGAGATCTTTAGCGATATTTCCAACGACTGTTCCCTTGTCCACCTCCTCCGAGACCGAATACACAATCTGACCGAGCGATGATTGCCATAAACAGACGCACAAAAGAATCCTCCAGGCGTCAAAATATCCAGAGATCTCCATGTCTAAAGAATGAGAGTGACGATCGTTGATGTCAAAATAGACACCTACTAAAATCCACACAATCCACGACCTTCATACAGTATCTTCCGTAAAGCTTTCTCTGCCTCTAAACCTCTCTCTCCTTCCGTCTGCACAAGACCATTTCCCATTGCAGAGAAATATTACAGGAGGAGCCTTTGATTCAAATAAGGTTACACTTTTCAAACTCACGGTCTACAGCGACATCGCGTGACCAATCAGAAGCAAGACTGCACTTAAAAACATCAAAAAAGATAAACGCAAAGCAGCTGCTGTTTGAAACATGCGCTTAAAATATATTGATGTCAAGAGCAGCGTCTGAAACAGCGGACAACGAATATCTGTTTAGTTTAAGTCTTAAAGCTCTTCCTCTACTGTTCTGTGTAAAAATTGGGGAAGTTTAACTGAAGAATCAAATTTAAGCTGGTGTTTATAACGTGCTCTCATCTTCCTATTAATTTAATTTTACAAACAAGCTCATCCCATTGATGTAACAAAAAAGTTTATTAAAACGCCCAAAATGTTGTACTAAAGAGAGTGTGTAGTCATCAGCTTAAGAAACGAATAATTGACGAATTATTCAGAAGTTTCCGAACCTGCTAATACTCAAATGGTGATGTCAATTAAATCAACCTTTAAATTAAAAACAGAAATTTCGTATATATGTTCCTGTTACTATTATTATTATTATTATTATTATTATTATTATTACTACTACTACTACTACTACTACCTTTAATATTAATGTTATTATTGTTGTTAAACATGATTTAACATGCATATTGATATTTAAGTGATTATTTTCACAATACAAATACTACATGTCAATCTATAAGTACGTATTTCTGTTTAGTTTGAAATATCTACAACTTTTTAAAACAGCCTTTGGAATTTGCCACAAAACATGATGTTGGTAGGCCTAACTCGATGCACTTCTTACAGGCGGAAACAAAGGCGGTCTCTGGCCGTAGTGCCGAACGTTACAGAACCATTCAAGAGCGCTAATATATTGTCTCAGTGGTTTCCAACTTTTACAACAATAATGAAAAACAATGTGGCAAAATTCAGTCAACTGTCTCAATCGAAATAATCCAAACATAACTTTCTTGTAATCTCATTTAAAATGGTTGTAATTGTATGATTATTTCTGGTGGCTTTAAAAAAATAACAACCCGTGGACTCTTTATGACACTGTTATGTTAAAACCACGAATTAAAAAAAAAGAATAAATCGCTGGGGAAACATGCGTCAAAAAACGCCAGATAGGTTAAGGCAAGCTGAAAGTCAGCACATCTCTGAAAACACCAGCCAAAAAAAGTAAAAACTTAATTTGTCAATTTGAACAGTCTGTCCGCTTTACAACATTGAATATCTTAGCTACAAACTCAAGCAAGGTGCAGGTATTATGCTACATGTTTCGCAAATTGCAGACTGCATCTGCACAAATGTAAGACAGCTTGCAGGGTTCGAAGAAAGAAACATACATTTTGATCACTATTTTGAAAAAAGGTAGATAAGATTATTTTAAACGAGGCTTAACACTTCAAAATGTTAAACTGTAAATAAATATTAAATGGAACATTGATACGACATACCAGTGCAAGACAAGATGTTTGATTAATTTATTCCCTTACCTTCTCAGTGCTGGGGAGAGTTTGTGTCCTTGTGAAAGTGTCTCCACCATTAATGCTGATGAGCTCTGCATCTACAGGCGGAAACGGTGATGGGAAAACCACTACGTCACTCTTCAGCGTGTCTGAGCTAAAACACACGTCGTACTGCTGAGTGGACTTAGAGTAAGACCAACTCCCATCAGGGTGTGTAGTGACCACTGGAGCACTGCAACTGCTGAAGGCTCCATCTGAGCTGTAGCATTTAGCTGCTATTAAAGCGATGAGGCTCAGCAGAAAGATCACTGACACTGAGACAATAGCGATGAGCAGATACAGATTCAGATCAGAGAAACCCTCCTCCTTCATCGGCACTTGTCTTAGAGAAGGCTGCATGCTGTCCAAACTTTCAACCACCACAACATCCACACTCACTGTTGCTGAGAGGGAAGGTTCTCCATGGTCACACACTGTTAGAACAAGGGGGTGAGTTTTTAAGTCATTGTCACTCATTCGTCTTTTAGTCCTGATTTCCCCAGAGCTGCTTCCGATGCGGAACAGATTAGTCCCCTTAGGTTCAGTGATGTGATAAGACAGCAGTGCATTATAACCAGAATCAGCATCTACACCTCTGATTTTAGCCACAAAGTATCCTGCTTCAGCAGAGTAGGGGATGTTCTCAGTGTTTACTGATCCAGCTTCAGAGTAAGGAGGTAAAATAACAGGACTGTTGTCATTCTCATCCAGAATAAAGACATTCATGGTCACGTTACTGCTGAGAGGAGGAGCTCCAGAGTCTGTGGCCTGAACTTGGAACTGAAATCTCTTCACAGTTTCATAGTTAAACGACTGCATAGCTACTACTTCACCATTTAACGGATTAATGTGAAACACTGAAGATACTGAAGTCTCAGCATTGATGTTGTCTAATAGGGAATATGAAAGCTCCGCATTTACTCCAAGATCTGGATCACTTGCCATAACCTTTGTCACATGACCTCCAATCTGACCATTCTCTTTTATATAAGCAACAACAACAGGTGTGGAAAACTGTGGTGCATTATCATTTACATCAGAGATTTGAACTGTGAGCACACTGCTGCTGGAAAATGGTGGGGTACCTTCATCGATGGCTGAAATGGTGATGCTATATTCAGAAATGCTTTCTCTGTCTAAAGGTCCATCTACTACAAGGGAATAATGGTTGTTATATGAAGACTCCAGTTTGAAAGGTAATGAACCATTGATAGAACAATGGACAATACCATTTTTACCACCATCCTTATCAGAAACTGTAATTAAAGCCACAGCAGTAGCAGGTTTGGTGTCTTCTTTCACACTATCCATGAGTGGAGCCGTTACAATCTCTGGGGCATTGTCATTCTCATCTAGAACCTCCACTAAAACTTTGCATTGACTACTCTTGGGTGGGCTGCCTTTGTCTCTTGCTTGAACTCTTAGCTCAATGGCAGGTGTTTCCTCATAATCTACTAGACCTTGGATTATAATATCTCCAGTATCTGGAATGATAATAAATAAATCATCTGTTTTGGCATTTCCACGTCCAATAAAAGAGTAAATAATTTCACTGTTAGTACCTTCATCCAAATCAGTAGCAGATAGAGACATTATTTTACTGCCTACTGCAATGTTTTCTCTAATTTTCACTTTATAAAGAGACTGACTAAAAACAGGCTTGTTGTCATTTACATCCATTACATTAATGGTAATACTTAATGTCCCTGATTTTGGAGGTTTTCCTCCATCAAAAGCAGTCAGTACTAGATTAATGACTGATTGTTTCTCTCTGTCTAAAGCTTTCTGAAGAACCAGCTCAGCAGATGAACTTTGTTGTCCTGTTTGTACATCAATAGAAAAGTATTCATTGCTACTCAGTCTGTAGTCTTTAAGCGAATTACTGCCAACATCGGCGTCCTCAGCCACTGGAAGATGAAACCGGTCGCCTGGACTTGCATCTTCAGTAATATTCATGGTCAGAGAACTGTCCAAAAAACGCGGAGCATTATCGTTAACATCCACAACGTTTATTTCAATTGGGTAAAGCCGATGAGGGTTCTGCGCGAGGGCCTCCACGTTCACAACACATCTCTGATTGTGCTCACAAAACTCCTCGCGATCGATCCTCTCGTTCACAAACAGCGCACCTGTCTTCATATTTACATCGAAATACTTCTTATTAGACACGGACACGATCTGAAACATACGTGACTCCAGCTCGTGGACGCTGATCTTGAGATCTTTAGCAATATTCCCAACGACTGTTCCCTTGTCCACCTCCTCCGAGACCGAATACACAATTTGGCCGAGCGATGATTGCCATAAACAGACGCACAAAAGGATCCACCAGGCGTCAAAATATCCAGAGATCTCCATGTCTAAATGATTAGAGTTAAGATGGTTTATGGCAAAATAGATTCTAAATCAAAAGCATCCAATCCAAGACTCTCATGCAGTATCTTCCGTAACGCTTTCTCTGCTTTCTCGGAACCTTTCTCTCCTTCCGTCTGCACAAGACAATTTCTTATTGCAGAGAAATATTACAGGAGGAGCCTTAGATTCAAATAAGCTTACAGTCTTCAAACTCACGGTCTACAGCGACATCGCGTGACGATTCAGTAGTAATACTGCACTTTAAAAAACAACAAAAATAATCGAAGGCTGTTGTTTGAGATATAACCTTTACCCATACTTACGTTAAGTGCAGCATGTGATATTGAGGAGCCACAAGGTACAGTGTAAGTTTAAATGTCAAAGTTCTAGGTTTCTGTTCTTTGTAAAAAAAAAGAAAAGAAAAAACCTAATTAATGTATATAATGTATATAATAATTAATGTATAAAAATGTAATCTTTTATACATTATTGTTGTTAATTTTATTTGCTTTGGTTTACAAGCTCACTCAAGGATGTTACAGAAATGTGGTCAGAACCCAAATATAATATTTACAGAGCTTGTATGCTGTCAGCAAAAGACGTTTTCTTACCAGTTAATTTTCTACTGTCAATCAGTTCCATCAATTTTCGACAATTTTCCATTTGGTCAATTATTATTATTATTATTATTATTATTATTATTATTATTATTACCATTACTATTATTATTATTAGTAGTAGTAGTAGTAGTAGTAGTAGCAGTTGTATTCTTATTATTAATATTAATAATATTAATGATTGTGTCTTTTAACATTATTTTTAAAAATAATGTGATTTTTGTTTAACCACAAAAACAAGTCAACCAAGACAGGCATTTGTAAGTACTAACTAACTGTGTGGATTTGCTGCTAAAACATGACGTGGTTATGTTCATCATTGTGCGCTGAATAAGGTGAGGAACACATGCGGTCTCTGGCCGTGGTGCTAAACAGGGACAAGCGTTACAACTCCGTGAATGAGCGCTGAGATATTAGCTCAGTAGATTTTTAACACTGAAAACATCTTTAGAAAACAGTCAAAGTAACTGTAACTGTTATATACACAATACAAACTGGGGGAAAAAGGCTGCTTGATTAACCGCTGGAGAATCGTGCCTTCAAGACTGCCAAATTTTCAGTGAAAGAAAAACGTAAACACAAAGCTGAGTTTTAAATTAAACTAGCAATAGTGTGCAAAGCTAATTTAAAATCAGATCATATTCTTACCTTCTCAGTGCTGGGGAGAGTTTGTGTCCGTGTGAAAGTGTCTCCACCATTAATACTGATTAGCTCTGCATCTACAGGCGGAAACGGCGACGGGAAAACCACCATGTCACTCTTCAGCGTGTCTGAACTAAAACACACGTCGTACTGCTGAGTGGACTTAGAGTAAGACCAGCTCCCATCAGGGTGTGTAGTGACCACTGGAGCGCTGCAGCTGCTGAAGGTTCCATCTGAGCTGTAGCATTTAGCTGCTATTAAAGCGATGAGGCTCAGCAGAAAGATCACTGACACTGAGACAATAGCAATGAGCAGATACAGATTCAGATCAGAGAAACCCTCCTCCTTCATCGGTACTTGTCTTAGAGAAGGCTGCATGCTGTCCAAACTTTCAACCACCACAACATCCACACTCACTGTTGCTGAGAGGGAAGGTTCTCCATGGTCACACACTGTTAGAACAAGGGGGTGAGTTTTTAAGTCATTGTCACTCATTCGTCTTTTAGTCCTGATTTCTCCAGAGCTGCTTCCGATGCGGAACAGATTAGTCCCCTTAGGTTCAGTGATGTGATAAGACAGGAGTGCATTATAACCAGAATCAGCATCTACAGCTCTGATTTTAGCCACAAAGTAGCCCGCTTCAGCAGAGTAGGGGATGTTCTCAGTGTTTACTGATCCAGCTTCAGAGTAAGGAGGTAAAATAACAGGACTGTTGTCATTCTCATCCAGGATAAAGACATTCACGGTCACATTGCTGTTGAGTGGAGGGGTTCCAGAGTCTGTAGCCTGAACTTTAAACTGAAGCTGTTTAGTTTCCTCGTAATTGAAAGACTGCAAGCTGTACAGGTCACCTGTCAGGGAGTTTATGTTCATTAAAGTGGACACTGGGGGTCTACTGCTGTCTCCATCAATTAAAGAATAATGAACATGAGCGTTTTCACCGATATCAGAGTCGTGTGCTGTCAAGGACGCCAGCATCCCTCCAGCTGGACTGTTTTCTTTAACGTTGATGTTTATAACTGGTGCTGGAAAAATAGGGGGGTTGTCATTCACGTCAGAAACATGAACGGCTATAATTCCAGTGCTGGAAAGAGAAGGAGAACCTTCATCACTGGCGATTACTGTAATATTGTAGTGGGACATCTGCTCTCTATCCAGTGGTTCATTTACCACAAGGGAATAAGAGTTTTTATAGGATGACTGTAGTTTGAATGGACTCGCTCCTACTATCTTACAGTCTACTTTTCCATTTTTACCATCGTCTTTATCTGAAACTGTAATCAAAGCCACATCAGCTCCAGGTTTGATGTTCTCGTTGACCGAACTCATTAGCAGAGTAACTGAAATCTCTGGAGCATTATCATTTACATCCTCGATTTCGATTAACACTTTACAGTTAGTATGTCTTGGAGATATGCTTCTGTCCTGAGCTTGTATTCTAAGCTCAATAGCTGGATTTTCTTCATAATCAATACTGCCCTTAACGGTGATATCTCCATTTACGTCATTTATAGAAAATAAACGAGAGGCTGAGTTTCCTTCTTGATCTACAAGTGAATAAACTATTTCTCCATTTACACCCTCATCTGAATCGGTGGCAGTCACAGTTACGATTTTCGTCCCAATAGACACGTTCTCCTTGATCTTCACTTTATATAGAGGTTTGCTAAACACTGGATTATTATCGTTTATATCCAACACATTAACTATTATATCCATTGTCCCAGATCTGGCAGGTTTCCCCCCATCAACAGCCGTGAGTGTGAGTTTAATTACCGACTGTTTCTCTCGATCTAGAGGCTTTTGCAGAACTAACTCTGCAGAAACACTCTGCTCTCCGTAGCTTTGAACATCCAGAGAGAAATGCTCGTTAGGACTGAGCGTGTAGCTTTTCACAGAGTTCATACCGACGTCCAAGTCACGTGCTGCTGGCAGAGAAAAACGATCTCCGGGTACAACGTTTTCGGTAATGTTTTTTACTAACTTCTGAAGTGGAAAAACCGGAGAGTTATCGTTAATGTCTGCTACATTCACCTCAACGCGAAAGAGCTTGGCGGGATTCTGTGCCATTACCTCGATGTTGAGAGAGCATTTCTGCTTACTCTCGCACAGCTCCTCCCTGTCGAGCCTGTCGTTCACAAACAGCGCTCCCGTTTTCAGATTCACGTCGAAATAGCGCTTATTAGATCCAGACACGACCTGAAACAAACGCGATTGCAGCTCCTGAACGTCGACGTTGAGATCCTTCGCTACATTCCCAACGATAGTGCCCTTCTTCACCTCCTCTGAGATGGAGTAGGAAATCTGAGCGCGAGACAAATCCCAACAACACAAAAGCAGCAGCGCATTGGACCAGAAACGTCCTCCACTGGTTGCAAAACCCATCGTTTCTGTGAGTTTCTTCATATCACAGATTAAATATGTATTTAGGATGCCCTTGCCACGTTCGAGGCCTCTTTTGTAGACTACAGCGCTCTATGGTGTGTTCTGAGTTTTGCTCTACGCACCACCCCTGTCTGATTATGCAGTAGAGAAGGTGGGGAGTTCTGACAATGAGACGCAGACCTTCAAAATCACGGTCAAGAGAGACACCGTGTGGCTGAACTCGTGAAAGAAAAATCAACTTTAATACCCATAATTCGTCACTTTGATAAACGAATACGGAAAACAGTTCACATCAGAAAACAAAATCAGCACCATAACCAGTGTAACGAGTACGTTGTAACCAGTGTTTGGCATTTCTTAACGGACTGCTGAACATCACTTATGTATGCTCTTTTTATTCCCCATTTGAACCTTCTTCACACCCACACATTTCTTTTACAAACATGGTTCTTTATGGAAACAAATTTGTTCTTAAATGGCAAGTATTTGTACAACCATTAGTTTTTTTAGGGAATGATTTTGGAAAACGTTTTACGAAGTTTTGAAAAGAAGCAGATTTCTCTGCTCTTTTTAAGTCAGTGAATTAGAAATTCCCAAAGTGTTTGGTGTTCTTAAATTGTTAAAAAAAAAAAAAAAAAAAAAAAACGTAACTTTTTATCTAGTTGTTCTTAAAGATATGATTAGTGCTAATTCTGCAGTAATTTATTTTGCAACTGCTATATATGGTAAAGCATGCACTCCTCTGGTTTAAAAATGCATTTTGTTTTTCTTTCATTTGTAAAACAATTACTTTTAAGAAGTTCTACAAGGAGTTCTACAAGAACAGTTCACACTTCTCACGCACTAATGACAATCCTGACCCTATCCTTGGTCCTGAAATCAGTGCAATAAATCAGAACCCCTATCCTGACAACAAAGAGAGGAAAAGAGAAAGGGAGAGACGATACTAGGTATAGACGATCCTGTCAATTTTACATATAATTTATTTATTATAATTATATGTGCGGTCAATTAAGTGTTGATGTTGATTTGCAAAATCAAGTTTTATATGCTGAATTGTTCTCAGACAAAAAATGTTTTTTTTGTGGATGGCAAACACAGTTATTCGTGCTGTAATCAGAGAATCCATCTGATACTTTCTGCTACCTTGCTGTTTGAAGTTTAATAAACATTTCAATTTTAAGCCGGGTTACTAACTTTGCTGATTTTAAACACTGCTTTTTTACACCACAAAACGAATTGAAAATGATAATAATCAACATATATCGAACTCCAATATGCATACTCAGACAACTTCATGAAAATAAAAAGTCACTGTAATTTTAAACTACAACATTACTCAAAAGAGAGCTGTATTAAAAATGACATAATTTTAGCACTTTAGTAAATGTGCTCTGAGAAAGAAACATGGTGCATTAGACACAATAAACTATGTCAGAACCAAGTATGTGACCAATTTTTTTTACGAATTTACTATAAATACCAGTTTTTAGAACCATAAAAAAGCACATAGTAATATAAGTAAAACCAAACAAAATAAAATGGCATTATATCTGTATTGTCAAACCTGTCTAAGAAGGCACAGTTAAAATTTGTTGTTGACAAATGAAAGTGCAAATAAGATCAAGCAACCCAGGACTTTTAGGCATGAACCACCTTACCTTCTCAGTGCTGGGGAGAGTTTGTGTCCGTGTGAAAGTGTCTCCACCATTAATGCTGATGAGCTCTGCGTCTGCAGGCGGAAACGACGATGGGAAAACCACTACGTCACTCTTCAGCGTGTCTGAGCTAAAACACACGTCGTACTGCTGAGTGGATTTAGAGTAAGACCAGCTCCCATCAGGGTGTGTAGTGACCACTGGAGCACTGCAACTGCTGAAGGCTCCATCTGAGCTGTAGCATTTAGCTGCTATTATACCGATGAGGCTCAGAAGAAAGATCACTGACACTGAGACAATAGCGATGAGCAGATACAGATTCAGATCAGAGAAACCCTCCTCCTTCATCGGTACTTGTCTTAGAGAAGGCTGCATGCTGTCCAAACTTTCAACCACCACAACATCCACACTCACTGTTGCTGAGAGGGAAGGTTCTCCATGGTCACACACTGTTAGAACAAGGGGGTGAGTTTTTAAGTCATTGTCACTCATTCGTCTTTTAGTCCTGATTTCTCCAGAGCTGCTTCCGATGCGGAACAGATTAGTCCCCTTAGGTTCAGTGATGTGATAAGACAGCAGTGCATTATAACCAGAATCAGCATCCACAGCTCTGATTTTAGCCACAAAGTAGCCCGCTTCAGCAGAGTAGGGGATGTTCTCAGTGTTTACTGATCCAGCTTCAGAGTAAGGAGGTAAAATAACAGGACTGTTGTCATTCTCATCCAGAATAAAGACATTCACAGTCACATTGCTGTTGAGTGGAGGGGTGCCAGAGTCTGTAGCCTGAACTTTAAACTGAAGCTGTTTAGTTTCCTCGTAATTGAAAGACTGCAAGCTGTACAGGTCACCTGTCAGGGAGTTTATGTTCATTAAAGTGGACACTGGGGATCTACTGCTGTCTCCATCAATTAAAGAATAATGAACATGAGCGTTTTCACCGATATCAGAGTCGTGTGCTGTCAAGGACGCAAGCAGCCCTCCAGCTGGACTGTTTTCTTTAACGTTAATGTTTATCACGGGTGCTGGAAAAACAGGGGGGTTGTCATTCATGTCAGAAACATGAACGGCTATAACTTCAGTGCTGGAAAGAGAAGGAGTACCTTCATCACTGGCGATTACTGTGATATTATAGTGGGAAATCTGCTCTCTATCCAGTCGTTCATTTACCACAAGGGAATAAGAGTTTTTATAGGATGACTGTAGTTTAAATGGACTGGCTCCTACTATCTTACAGTCTACTTTTCCATTTTTACCATCGTCTTTATCTGAAACTGTAATCAAAGCCACATCAGCTCCAGGTTTGATGTTCTCGTTGACCGAACTCATTAGCAGAGTAACTGAAATCTCAGGAGCATTATCATTTATATCCTCAACTTCAATTAACACTTTACAGTTAGTATGTCTTGGTGAGCCACTTTTGTCCTGAGCTTGTATTCTAAGCTCAATAGCTGGATTTTCTTCATAATCAATACTGCCCTTAACGGTGATATCTCCATTTACATCATTTATAGAAAATAAACGAGAGGCTGAGTTTCCTTCTTGCTCTACAAGTGAGTAGATAATTTCTGCATTTGTGCCTTCATCCGAATCTGTTGCTGCGACAGTTAAGATTTTCGTCCCAAATGAAACATTCTCCTTGATCTTCACTTTATATAGAGGTTTGTTAAACACTGGATTATTATCGTTTATATCCAACACATTAACTATTATATTCATTGTCCCAGATCTGGCAGGTTTCCCCCCATCAACAGCCGTGAGTGTGAGTTTAATTACCGACTGTTTCTCTCGATCTAGAGGCTTTTGCAGAACTAACTCTGCTGAAACACTCTGCTCTCCGTAGCTTTGAACATCCAGAGAGAAATGCTCGTTAGGACTGAGCGTGTAGCTTTTCACAGAGTTCATACCGACGTCCAAGTCACGTGCTGCAGGCAAAGAAAAACGATCTCCGGGTACAACGTTTTCACTTATGTTTTTTACTAACTTCTGAAGTGGAAAAACCGGAGAGTTATCGTTAATGTCCGCTACATTCACCTCAACGCGATAGAGCTTGGCGGGATTCTGTGCCATTACCTCGATGTTGAGAGAGCATTTCTGCTTACTCTCGCACAGCTCCTCCCTGTCGAGCCTGTCGTTCACAAACAGCGCTCCCGTTTTCGGATTCACGTCGAAATAGCGCTTATTAGATCCAGACACGACCTGAAACAAACGCAACTGCAGCTCCTGAACGTCGACGTTGAGATCCTTCGCTACATTCCCAACGATAGTGCCCTTCTTCACCTCCTCTGAGATGGAGTAGGAAATCTGAGCGCGAGACAAATCCCAACAACACAAAAGCAGCAGCGCATTGGACCAGAAACGTCCTCCACTGGCTGCAAAACCCATCGTTTCTCTGAGTTTCTTCATATCACAGATTAAAAATGTATTTAGGATGCCCTTGTCACATTCGAGGCCTCCTCTGTAAACTACAGCGCTCTATGGTGTGTTCTAGGTTTTGCTCTACGCACCACCCCTGTCTGATTATGCAGTAGAGAAGGTGGAGATTTCGGATAATGAGAGGCAGACCTTCAAAACCACGGTCAACACTGACGCCGTGTGGCTGAACACGAGACAAAAATCATCTTTAATATAAAAGATTCGTCATTCTTATCAACAAATACGGAAAACAGTCCAAATCAGAGGACAAAATCAGCGACGGCGTTGCAACCAATGTTTGGCATTTTTCACCGGACTGCCGAACATTACTTATGAGTGTTTGTTGCTTTCCACATTTAATACTTCTTCACACATACATCTTTTTTTTGCAAACATGGTTCTTTATGAAACCAAATTTGCTTATTTTATGGCATGGCTTAAATAGGTATTTGTACAACCATTTTATTTTTAAGGGTACGATTTTGAAAAACTATCTGCAAAGTTTTGAAGATAAGCAGTTCTCTCTGCTCTTTTTAAGTCAGCAAATTAGAAATTCACAAAGTGATCGGTGTTCTGGAATTATAAAAACTAGTTATTTTTTAATCTACTTTTTCTCAAAGACATGATTAGTGCTACTTTTGCAATAATGTATTTTTCTTCTACAATATACTGTTAAGCATACCCTCGTCTGATAAATATTTTTTTGCAAAGCAATAATTTTTAGGAAGTTCTAAAAAGAGTTCTAAAAAACAGCTTAAAGCTTCTCACACACTTATGAAAGTCTTGTCCCTGTCTTTGGTCCTGATATTAGACCATTAAATCAGAGCCACTATCCTAACAACAAGGAGAGATAAAGAAAGAGAGACATGTTTGACTACACTATGTACAGACGATCGTGTCAATTTTACATGTCATTTATTTATTAAAACTGCATTTGCTATTAAGTAATGTTTTTTTTTTGGCTGTTACTCTGATTATAGCACGAATAACCGTGTCTGCCATCCACAAACAAACACACGTCGTCTGAGAACGATAAAGCGAATAAAACTTGATTTGACAAATCAACAAAATTGCAAAAAAAAAAAAAAAAAAAAAAAAAAGCTTGGCTACCTAACAATTCCGAGGTTATTAAAAGATTTTCTTTATTTTCATTCTTTAAAATAAGCTTTGTTTTTGCTTGCCTGCATTTCTAAATACATATATATACATATATCTATCCCAAGTCCAGACGCATCGATTTACTACAAATACAAGTTTTCAGATCCATAAAAAAGCAAGAGGTAATATATAAGTAAAACTAAAGTGCAAATACGATCAACCAACCCAGGACTTTTAGGCATGTACTACCTTACCTTCTCAGTGCTGGGGAGAGTTTGTGTCCTTGTGAAAGTGTCTCCACCATTAATGCTGATGAGCTCTGCCTCTGCCGGCGGAAACGACGACGGGAAAACCACCATGTCACTCTTCAGCGTGTCTGAGCTAAAACACACGTCGTACTGCTGAGTGGACTTAGAGTAAGACCAGCTACCATCAGGGTGTGTAGTGACCACTGGAGCACTGCAACTGCTGAAGGCTCCATCTGAGCTGTAGCATTTAGCTGCTATTAAAGCGATGAGGCTCACCAGAAAGATCACTGACACTGAGACAATAGCGATGAGCAGATACAGATTCAGATCAGAGAAACCCTCCTCCTTCATCGGTACTTGTCTTAGAGAAGGCTGCATGCTGTCCAAACTTTCAACCACCACAACATCCACACTCACTGTTGCTGAGAGGGAAGGTTCTCCATGGTCACACACTGTTAGAACAAGGGGGTGAGTTTTTAAGTCATTGTCACTCATTCGTCTTTTAGTCCTGATTTCTCCAGAGCTACTTCCGATGCGGAACAGATTAGTCCCCTTAGGTTCAGTGATGTGATAAGACAGCAGTGCATTATAACCAGAATCAGCATCCACAGCTCTGATTTTAGCCACAAAGTAGCCCGCTTCAGCAGAGTAGGGGATGTTCTCAGTGTTTACTGATCCAGCTTCAGAGTAAGGAGGTAAAATAACAGGACTGTTGTCATTCTCATCCAGGATAAAGACATTCACGGTCACATTGCTGTTGAGTGGAGGGGTTCCAGAGTCTGTAGCCTGAACTTTAAACTGAAGCTGTTTAGTTTCCTCGTAATTGAAAGACTGCAAGCTGTACAGGTCACCTGTAAGTGAGTTTATGTTCATCAAAGTGGACACTGGGGATCTACTGATGTCTCCATCAATTAAAGAATACGAAATATGAGCATTTTCACCGATATCAGAGTCGTGTGCTGTCAAGGACGCCAGCAGCCCTCCAGCTGGACTGTTTTCTTTAACGTTGATGTTTATAATTGGTGCTGGAAAAACAGGGGGGTTGTCATTCACGTCAGAAACATGAACGGCTATAACTCCAGTGCTGGAAAGAGAAGGAGTACCTTCATCACTGGCGATTACTGTGATATTATAGAGGGAAATCTGCTCTCTATCCAGTGGTTCATTTACCACAAGGGAATAAGAGTTTTTATAGGATGACTGTAGTTTGAATGGACTCGCTCCTACTATCTTACAGTCTACTTTTCCATTTTTACCATCGTCTTTATCTGAAACTGTAATCAAAGCCACATCAGCTCCAGGTTTGATGTTCTCGTTGACCGAGCTCATTAGCAGAGTAACTGAAATCTCAGGAGCATTATCATTTACATCTTCAATTTCAATTAATACTTTACATTTAGTGTGTCTTGGTGAGCCACTTTTGTCCTGAGCTTGTATTCTAAGTTCAATAGCTGGATGTTCTTCATAATCAATATCTCCTTTAACGGTGATATCTCCATTTACGTCATTTATAGAAAATAAACGAGAGGCTGAGTTTCCCTCTTGCTCTACAAGTGAGTAAATAATTTCTGCATTCGTACCTTCATCGGAATCTGTGGCTGCGACAGTTAAGATTTTTGTCCCAAAAGAAACATTCTCCTTGATCTTCACTTTATATAGAGGTTTGCTAAACACTGGATTATTATCGTTTATATCCAACACATTAACTATTATATCCATTGTCCCAGATCTGGCAGGTTTCCCCCCATCAACAGCCGTCAGTGTGAGTTTAATTACCGACTGTTTCTCTCGATCTAGAGGCTTTTGAAGAACTAACTCTGCTGAAACACTCTGCTCTCCGTAGCTTTGAACATCCAGAGAGAAATGCTCGTTAGGACTGAGCGTGTAGCTTTTCACAGAGTTCATACCGACATCCAAGTCACGTGCAGCCGGCAGAGAAAAACGATCTCCAGGTACAACGTATTCGGTAATGTTCTTTATTATCTTCTGAAGTGGAAAAACCGGAGAGTTATCGTTAATGTCTGCTACATTCACCTCAACGCGATAGAGCTTGATGGGATTCTGTGCCATTACCTCGATGTTGAGAGAGCATTTCTGCTTACTCTCGCAAAGCTCCTCCCTGTCGAGCCTGTCGTTCACAAACAGCGCTCCCGTTTTCAGATTCACGTCGAAATAGCGCTTATTAGATCCAGACACGACCTGAAACAAACGCAACTGCAGCTCCTGAACGTCGACGTTGAGATCCTTCGCTACATTCCCAACGATAGTGCCCTTCTTCACCTCCTCTGAGATGGAGTAGGAAATCTGAGCGCGAGACAAATCCCAACAACACAAAAGCAGCAGCGCATTGGACCAGAAACGTCCTCCACTGACTGCAAAACCCATCGTTTCTCGGAGTTTCTTCATATCACAGATTAAATATGTATTTAGGATGCCCTTGTCACATTCGAGGCCTCCTCTGTAGACTACAGCGCTCTATGGTGTGTTCTAGGTTTTGCTCTACGCACCACCCCTGTCTGATTATGCAGTAGAGAAGGTGGAGATTTCGGATAATGAGAGGCAGACCTTCAAAACCACGGTCAACACTGACGCCGTGTGGCTGAACACGAGACATAAATCATCTTTAATATAAAAGATTCGTCATTCTTATCAACAAATACGGAAAACAGTCCAAATCAGAGGACAAAATCAGCGACGGCGTTGCAACCAATGTTTGGCATTTTTCACCGGACTGCCGAACATTACTTATGAGTGTTTGTTGCTTTCCACATTTAATACTTCTTCACACATACATCTTTTTTTACAAACATGGTTCTTTATGAAACCAAATTTGCTTATTTTATGGCATGGCTTAAATAGGTATTTGTACAACCATTTTATTTTTAAGGGTACGATTTTGAAAAACTATCTGCAAAGTTTTGAAGATAAGCAGTTCTCTCTGCTCTTTTTAAGTGAGCGATTTAGAAATTCACAAAGTGATCGGTGTTCTGGAATTATAAAAACTGGTTATTTTTTAATCTACTTTTTCTCAAAGACATGATTAGTGCTAATTTTGCATTAATGTATTTTTCCTCTACAATATACTGTTAAGCATGCCCTCGTCTGATAAATTTTTTTTTTTTTTTTTGCAAAGCAATAATTTTTCGGAAGTTCTAAAAAGAGTTCTAAAAAACAGCTTAAAGCTTCTCACACACTTATGAAAGTCTTGCCCCTGTCTTTGGTCCTGATATTAGACCATTAAATCAGAGCCACTATCCTAACAACAAGGAGAGATAAAGAAAGAGAGACATGTTTGACTACACTATGTACAGACGATCGTGTCAATTGTACATGTCATTTATTTATTAAAACTGCATTTGCTATTAAGTAATGTTTTTTTTTTTTTTTTTGGCTGTTACTCTGATTATAGCACGAATAACCGTGTCTGCCATCCACAAACAAACACACGTCGTCTGAGAACGATAAAGCGAATAAAACTTGATTTGACAAATCAACATAATTGCAAAAAAAAAAAAAAAAAAAAAAAAAAGAAAGCTTGGCTACCTAACAATTCCGAGGTTATTAAAAGATTTTTTTTATTTTCATTTTTTAAAATAAGCTTTGTTTTTGCTTACCTGCATTTCTAAATACATACATATATATATATATATACATATATATATATATATATATATCCCAAATCCAGACGCATCGATTTACTACTAATACAAGTTTTCAGATCCATAAAAAAGCACGAGGTAATATATAAGTAAAACTAAAGTGCAAATACGATCAACCAACCCAGGACTTTTAGGCATGTACTACCTTACCTTCTCAGTGCTGGGGAGAGTTTGTGTCCGTGTGAAAGTGTCTCCACCATTAATGCTGATGAGATCTGCGTCCGTCGGCGGAAACGGCGACGGGAAAACAACTACGTCACTCTTCAATGTGTCTGAGCTAAAACACACGTCGTACTGCTGAGTGGACTTAGAGTAAGACCAGCTCCCATCAGGGTGTGTAGTGATCTCGGGAGCGCTGCAACTGCTGAAGGCTCCATCTGACCCGTAGCATTTAGCTGCTATTAAAGCGATGAGGCTCAGCAGAAAGATCACTGACACTGAGACAATAGCAATGAGCAGATACATATTCAGATCAGAGAAACCCTCCTCCTTCATCGGCACTTGTCTTAGAGAAGGCTGCATGCTGTCCAAACTTTCAACCACCACAACATCCACACTCACTGTTGCTGAGAGGGAAGGTTCTCCATGGTCACACACTGTTAGAACAAGGGGGTGAGTTTTTAAGTCATTGTCACTCATTCGTCTTTTAGTCCTGATTTCTCCAGAGCTGCTTCCGATGCGGAACAGATTAGTCCCCTTAGGTTCAGTGATGTGATAAGACAGCAGTGCATTATAACCAGAATCAGCATCTACAGCTCTGATTTTAGCCACAAAGTAGCCCGCTTCAGCAGAGTAGGGGATGTTCTCAGTGTTTACTGATCCAGCTTCAGAGTAAGGAGGCAAAATAACAGGACTGTTGTCATTTTCATCCAGAATAAAGACATTCACGGTCACATTGCTGTTGAGTGGAGGGGTGCCAGAGTCTGTAGCCTGAACTTTAAACTGAAGCTGTTTAGTTTCCTCGTAATTGAAAGACTGCAAGCTGTACAGGTCACCTGTCAGGGAGTTTATGTTCATTAAAGTGGACACTGGGGGTCTACTGCTGTCTCCATCAATTAAAGAATAATGAACATGAGCGTTTTCACCAATATCTGAGTCGTGTGCTGTCAAGGACGCCAGCAGCCCTCCAGCTGGACTGTTTTCTTTAACGTTGATGTTTATAACTGGTGCTGGAAAAACAGGGGGGTTGTCATTCACGTCAGAAACATGAACGGCTATAATTCCAGTGCTGGAAAGAGAAGGAGAACCTTCATCACTGGCGATTACTGTGATATTATAGAGGGAAATCTCTTCTCTATTCAGTGGTTCATTTACCACAAGGGAATACGAGTTTTTATAGGATGACTGTAGTTTGAATGGACTCGCTCCTACTATCTTACAGTCTACTTTTCCATTTTTACCATCATCTTTATCTGAAACTGTAATCAAAGCCACATCAGCTCCTGGTTTGATGCTCTCACTGACCGAACTCATTAGCAGAGTAACTGCAATCTCAGGAGCATTGTCATTTACATCCTCGACCTCGATTAACACTTTACAGTTAGTATGTCTTGGAGATATGCTTCTGTCCTGAGCTTGTATTCTAAGCTCAATAGCTGGATTTTCTTCATAATCAATACTGCCTTTAACGGTGATATCTCCATTTACGTCATTTATAGAAAATAAACGAGAGGCTGAGTTTCCCTCTTGATCTACAAGTGAATAAACTATTTCTCCATTTACACCCTCATCTGAATCGGTGGCAGTCACAGTTAAGATTTTCGTCCCAAAAGAAACATTCTCCTTGATCTTCACTTTATATAGAGGTTTGCTAAACACTGGATTATTATCGTTTATATCCAAAACATTAACTATTATATTCATTGTCCCAGATCTGGCAGGTTTCCCCCCATCAACAGCCGTGAGTGTGAGTTTAATTACCGACTGTTTCTCTCGATCTAGAGGCTTTTGCAGAACTAACTCTGCAGAAACACTCTGCTCTCCGTAGCTTTGAACATCCAGAGAGAAATGCTCGTTAGGACTGAGCGTGTAGCTTTTCACAGAGTTCATACCGACGTCCAAGTCACGTGCAGCCGGCAGAGAAAAACGATCTCCAGGTACAACGTATTCGGTAATGTTCTTTATTATCTTCTGAAGTGGAAAAACCGGAGAGTTATCGTTAATGTCTGCTACATTCACCTCAACGCGAAAGAGCTTGATGGGATTCTGTACCATTACCTCGATGTTGAGAGAGCATTTCTGCTTACTCTCGCACAGCTCCTCCCTGTCGAGCCTGTCGTTCACAAACAGCGCTCCCGTTTTCAGATTCACGTCGAAATAGCGCTTATTAGATCCAGACACGACCTGAAACAAACGCGACTGCAGCTCCTGAACGTCGACGTTGAGATCCTTCGCTACATTCCCAACGATAGTGCCCTTCTTCACCTCCTCTGAGATGGAGTAGGAAATCTGAGCGCGAGACAAATCCCAACAACACAAAAGCAGCAGCACATTGGACCAGAAACGTCCTCCACTGACTGGGAAACCCATCGCTTCTCTGAGTCTCTTAATTTCAGAGATTAAATGTCTATTTATGATTCCTTTGCCACATTCGAGGCCTCCTCTGTAGACTACAGCGCTCTATGGTGTGTTCTGAGTTTTGCTTTACGCACCACCCCTGTCTGATTATGCAGTAGAGAAGGTGGGGAGTTCGGATAATGAGAGGCAGACCTTCAAAATCACGGTCAACACTGACGCCGTGTGGCTGAACACGAGAAATCAAATCAACTTCAATATAAATAATTCGTTTTTTTGATCAACAAATCCGGAAAACAGTCCAAATTAGAAGACAAAAGCAGCGACGGCGTCGCAAGCAGTGTTTGGCATTTTTCACCGGACTGTCAAACATTACTTATGAGTGCTTGATGCTTTCCACATTTAATACTTCTTCACACATACATCTTTTTTAAAAGCATCGTTCTTCATGAAACCAAATTTGCTTCTTTTGTGGCATGGCTTAAAAAATTTATTTGTACAACCATTTTAGTTTTAAGGAAACGATTTTGGAAAACTATCTGCCAAGTTTTGAAGATAAGCAGATCTGTCTGCTCTTTTTAAGTGAGCGAATTAGAAATTCACAAAGTGTTTCTTATTCTGAAATTATAAAAACTAGTAAATGTTTTATCTACTTTTTCTCAAAGAGATGATTAGTGCTAATTTTGCAGTAATGTATTTTCCTGTACTATATATTGTAAAGCATGCCCTCGTCTGATAAATACATTTTTTGCAAAGCAATCATTTAAAAAAAAGTTCTACAAAGAGTTCTAAAAAAATAGCTTAAAGCTTCTCACGCACTAATGACAGTCTTGTCCCTATCCTTGGTCCTGATATTAGTCCAATAAATTAGAGCACCTATTCTAACAACAATGAGAGACAAAGAAAGAGAGACATTTTTGACTACACTATGTATAGACGATCTTGTCCATTGTACCTATAATTTATCTATTAAAACTGCATTTGCTGTTCAATAAGGTTTTTTGTCTGACTGCTTCTCTGATTACAGCACGAATAACCGTGTCTGCCATCCACAGAAAAGAACACACGTCTGAGAACGATGAAGCGAATAAAACTTGTTCTGACAAATCAACATAATTGAAAAAAAAACTTAAAAAGCTTAGTTACCTAAACATTCTGAGGTTATTACAAGACGAGTTTCTTTATTTTCATTATTTAAAATAAGCTTTTTTTTGCTTACCTGCATTTATAAATACATATATATCTATCCCAAATCCAAACACATCGATTTACTACTAATTATTTTAAGTCTAAGTTTAAATCTAAGTTTTCAGATCCATGAAAAGGCACGAGGTAATATATAAGTAAAACCAAATATATAAAAACGGCATTACGTCTGTGCAGTCAAACTTGTCTAAATACGTACGTTTAAAATTTGTCGTTGAGAAACAAAAGTGCAAATAAGATCAAGCAACCCAGAACTTTTAGGCATGTACTACCTTACCTTCTCAGTGCTGGGGAGAGTTTGTGTCCGTGTGAAAGTGTCTCCACCATTAATGCTGATGAGCTCTGCGTCTGCAGGCGGAAACGACGATGGGAAAACCACTACGTCACTCTTCAGCGTGTCTGAGCTAAAACACACGTCGTACTGCTGAGTGGATTTAGAGTAAGACCAGCTCCCATCAGGGTGTGTAGTGACCACTGGAGCACTGCAACTGCTGAAGGCTCCATCTGAGCTGTAGCATTTAGCTGCTATTAAAGCGATGAGGCTCACCAGAAAGATCACTGACACTGAGACAATAGCGATGAGCAGATACAGATTCAGATCAGAGAAACCCTCCTCCTTCATCGGTACTTGTCTTAGAGAAGGCTGCATGCTGTCCAAACTTTCAACCACCACAACATCCACACTCACTGTTGCTGAGAGGGAAGGTTCTCCATGGTCACACACTGTTAGAACAAGGGGGTGAGTTTTTAAGTCATTGTCACTCATTCGTCTTTTAGTCCTGATTTCTCCAGAGCTGCTTCCGATGCGGAACAGATTAGTCCCCTTAGGTTCAGTGATGTGATAAGACAGCAGTGCATTATAACCAGAATCAGCATCCACAGCTCTGATTTTAGCCACAAAGTAGCCCGCTTCAGCAGAGTAGGGGATGTTCTCAGTGTTTACTGATCCAGCTTCAGAGTAAGGAGGTAAAATAACAGGACTGTTGTCATTCTCATCCAGGATAAAGACATTCACGGTCACGTTGCTGCTGAGTGGAGGGATGCCAGAGTCTGTAGCCTGAACTTTAAACTGAAGCTGTTTAGTTTCCTCGTAATTGAAAGACTGCAAGCTGTACAGGTCACCTGTCAGGGAGTTTATGTTCATTAAAGTGGACACTGGGGATCTACTGCTGTCTCCATCAATTAAAGAATAATGAACATGAGCGTTTTCACCGATATCAGAGTCGTGTGCTGTCAAGGACGCCAGCATCCCTCCAGCTGGACTGTTTTCTTTAACGTTGATGTTTATAACTGGTGCTGGAAAAATAGGGGGGTTGTCATTCACGTCAGAAACATGAACGGCTATAACTTCAGTGCTGGAAAGAGAAGGAGTACCTTCATCACTGGCGATTACTGTAATATTATAGAGGGAAATCTGCTCTCTATCCAGTGGTTCATTTACCACAAGGGAATAAGAGTTTTTATAGGATGACTGTAGTTTGAATGGACTCGCTCCTATTATCTTACAGTCTACTTTTCCATTTTTACCATCGTCTTTATCTGAAACTGTAATCAAAGCCACATCAGCTCCAGGTTTGATGTTCTCGTTGACCGAGCTCATTAGCAGAGTAACTGAAATCTCTGGAGCATTATCATTTACATCAATTACCTCAATCAAAACTTTACATCTCGACCTTCTTGGAGGTGCTCCTTTATCCTGAGCTTGTATTCTAAGCTCAATCGCAGAGCTTTCTTCATAATCAATATTACCTGTGACTGTAATGTCTCCAGAATTGTGGTTTATGGAGAACAAGCCTAAACCAGAATTCTCCTCATCGCTTATAATAGAGTAAAACACCTCACTGTTCACACCTTCGTCTGAATCTGCTGCAGAGACAGTGAGTATTTTACTGCCTATCGCTGCATTCTCGTGAACTTTAGCTTTGTACAGAGATTGGGTAAACACTGGGTTATTGTCGTTTACATCCAACACGTTTACAACAATCTGCAATGTCCCGGATCTAGGAGGGCTCCCACCATCCACAGCAGTCAGCTCGAGCTTAATTACCGACTCTCGCTCTCGATCGAGAGATTTCTGAAGCACGAGCTCAGGTGTTACACTTTGCTGCCCTGCGTTCTGCACATCCAGTGTAAAATACTCGTTCGTGCTAATTCTGTAGCTTTT
Organism: Salminus brasiliensis; assembly: GCF_030463535.1. Lineage (NCBI taxonomy): Eukaryota > Metazoa > Chordata > Actinopteri > Characiformes > Bryconidae > Salminus > Salminus brasiliensis. Next base: position 1,966,667 of record NC_132893.1, read on the forward strand.
CACAGCATTGCTACCGACGTCCATGTCACGTGCAGTGGTCACTGAAAATCGATCTCCCACCAGAACATTTTCAAAAATATCCAAAACCATTGACTGACGTGGAAACACAGGAGAGTTGTCATTTATATCCAGCACGTTAATCTCAAAGCGGTACAGTTTGTGAGGATTGTGGACCATCGCTTCAACGTTTATCACGCATTTCTGCTTGCTTTCGCACAGCTCCTCTCTGTCTATCCTACCATTAACCAGCAGCATCCCAGTCTTCGTGTTTACCTCGAAATACTTGGAATTAGATCCAGATACGAACTGAAACTTGCGAGACTCCAGCTCCTGCACGTTCAGATTGAGATCCTTCGCTATGTTCCCCACGACGGTGCCCTTTTTCGCCTCCTCTGAAACAGAATACGGGATCTGACCGCGAGACGAAGCCATTAAACAAAGCAGCAGCAACGCCTTTAACCAGGCTGAAGCACCAACGTTCTGCAGCGTCATCCCTCCTGTTCGTGTATAACATTTACAGCGCATCTGAAGAACAACAGGCCTAATCTGATACCGTTGGTCCACATACAGAGCGGAAGAGATACAAGGCAGAGCGGTTTGAGGAGTGTCCGGAGCACTAGTCTAGCTTGTTATGCACAGGGCGGAGAATTAATAATGCGAAAAGGTCTTAAAAGCAACGGTCAACAGCGACATCTTGTGTTCAAACAACGGAATTATATTGTATATATAATTGTACAGATGAAAAAAAATACTCAATATAATACAAATAAAAGTATTAAAGTACAATCTTGACAAGTCAAGCACAGATAAATATAGAACTGTTTCTCACTTCCTTTCACTTTTTCTCCTTTCCTTCTTTATTTCTGTCTTTCCTTCATTCAACATTTTTTGTTCTTTCTTTGTTTCATCCATTATTCCTTTCCTTTTAACTCTTTCTACACTTTTCTTAATATTAACTAAAATTAAACATTGGTTCCTATTGTAAACACCACACTGTCAGAAAAAGAGATGCTGTACAGAAAAAGAGATACATTTACCTGTTTAAATGTATCTTCAAATGTGCAAAATGGCTCTGAAGGTCCGATTTTGTACCATGCTCACTACATTCACCATCATGGGAATATAAAAAAAAGTCACTACTCAAACCGAATATACGAAGTCACTGGATCTGCATTTGTAATGTAATATAGTATATTTATGTTCCCTAATGATAGGTAGTGAAGATATCGACCTGCTGATGATGCATTATTGGTATTATCCAAAAAAAAAAACTATTTCAGTGCACAGTAGAAATGTAGTTATTGACCAGGACAAATAATTGTGACAGTGACACGAAGAAAAGGTAACATTTACATCAATGTAAGTAATCCCACATGGTCCCCAGATAAAACCAGAGTATGCTTAAAGGTGAAGTTTTAGGACATTAGTGTTCACTCAGTAAAAGTGTTAAGCTGTAAATAAAAATATTCCATGGAACATTGATTCGACGTCCGAGTGCAGGACAAGATGTTTGATTAATTTATTCCCTTACCTTCTCAGAGCTGGGAAGAGTTTGTGTCCGTGTGAAAGTGTCTCCACCATTAATGCTGATTAGCTCTGCATCTACAGGTGGAAACGGCGACGGAAAAACAACCACGTCACTTTTCAGCGTGTCTGAGCTAAAACACACGTCGTACTGCTGAGTGGACTTAGAGTAAGACCAGCTCCCATCAGGGTGTGTAGTGACCACTGGAGCGCTACACCTGCTGAAGGCTCCATCTGAGCTGTAGCATTTAGCCGCTATTAAAGCGATGAGGCTCAGCAGAAAGATCACTGACACTGAGACAATAGCGATGAGCAGATACAGATTCAGATCAGAGAAACCCTCCTCCTTCATCGGTACTTGTCTTAGAGAAGGCTGCATGCTGTCCAAACTTTCAACCACCACAACATCCACACTCACTGTTGCTGAGAGGGAAGGTTCTCCATGGTCACACACTGTTAGAACAAGGGGGTGAGTTTTTAAGTCATTGTCACTCATTCGTCGTTTAGTCCTGATTTCTCCAGAGCTACTTCCGATGCGGAACAGATTAGTCCCCTTAGGTTCAGTGATGTGATAAGACAGCAGTGCATTATAACCAGAATCAGCATCCACAGCTCTGATTTTAGCCACGAAGTATCCCGCTTCAGCAGAGTAGGGGACGTTCTCAGTGTTTACTGATCCAGCTTCAGAGTAAGGAGGTAAAATAACAGGACTGTTGTCATTCTCATCCAGGATAAAGACATTCACAGTCACGTTGCTGCTCAGAGGTGGAGCTCCAGAATCTGTGGCCTGAACTTGGAACTGAAGTCTTTTTGTTGTCTCATAGTTAAACGATTGCATACTATATAGTTCACCGCTCACAGAGTTTATGTTTATCATTGTTGATATGGGTATTCCATCATTGGAAGTGTCCAACACTGAGTATGAAATGTCTGCATTTTCACCAAGGTCTGGATCATCAGCTGACACTTTGATCAGCTGACCTCCAACTTCACCATTTTCCTTTAGATAGGCACTTATGACAGGAGCTGGGAAACGTGGTGCATTGTCATTAACATCAGATATGCGCACGGTTATCACACTGCTGCTAGAAAGAGGTGGAGTTCCTTCATCCGTAGCTACAAGTGGAATTTTATACTGAGAAAGGCTTTCTCTATCTAAAGGCCCATCAACCACAAGAGAGTAGTGGTTTTTATATGACAGCTCCAGCTTGAAAGGAAATGAGCCCCTGATTGACACATGCACAATGCCATTTTTACCTCCATCTCTATCAGAAACTGTAACTAAAGCCACAGCAGTAGCAGGTTTGGTGTCTTCTTTCACACTGTCGATCAATGGAGTCATCACAATCTCTGGTGCATTGTCATTCTCATCTAAAACTTCTACTAAAACTTTGCAGTGTGCGCTCTGAGGAGGACTGCCTTTGTCTCTTGCTTGAACTCTCAGCTCAATTGCTTGGTTTTCCTCATAATCAATTTGCCCATTTACAACAATATCACCAGATTCTGGAATTATAGTGAATACATCTTTATTTTTGGACTTCCCGTGTCCTAAAAACGAGTATACAATATCCCTGTTTATCCCAAGATCTAAATCAGAAGCTGAGACAGATAATATTTTGGTACCTAATGAAACATTCTCCTTCACTTTCACCTTGTACAGAGGCATGCTGAAAACTGGACTGTTATCGTTGACATCCATAACATCTATGATAATATTCAAGGTCCCTGATCTAGGAGGTTTTCCTCCATCTACAGCTGTAAGCATCAAGCTTATAAGTGATTGCTTCTCCCTATCTAAGGCCTTTTGCAGCACTAACTCTGCATAAACACTCTGTTCGTCACTCTGTACATCTATAGAGAAGTGTTCATTTTGACTTAGCTTGTAGTCTTTTAGTGCATTACTGCCTATATCATTATCCTCAGCCACCGGAAGTGGAAACCTTTCTCCAGAGCTAGCGTGCTCAAATATACTTAGCTTGAACGTATCAACTGGAAAATGTGGTGAATTGTCATTCACATCCAAGACTCTTATCTCAACCCTGTAAAGATTATGGGGGTTCTGAGCGAGAGCCTCGATATTCAAAACGCATTTTTCATTTGAAGCACAAATGTCCTCACGATCTATTCGCTCGCTTACAAACAAAGCCCCGGTCTTCAGGTTCACCTCAAAATACCTCTTATTGGATCCAGACACGATTTGAAAGTGTCGAGCTTCCAAATCATGAGTAAGAATGTTCAGATCTTTAGCGATATTTCCAACAACGGTTCCCTTGTTCACCTCCTCTGAAACAGAATAGGTCATTTGTCCGGACGATGACGCCCACACTGAAACAAGCACCACGATCCAAATACTGGACCATCCGAGCACATCCATAGTAAGCCGTTGACTTGGTAAGAAAATGCAATGGAAAAATAATGTTTTTCCACCAGCGTTCAAAATCAACGACGCAAAACAATCCCGCACCTCGTGCCTCTTCCGTAGATACCTTTTTATCTAAAACCAGCCGAGGGTGGTGCTACAGCAATACAGACATATCTTCCAACTCGCGGTCTGCAGCGACACCACGTGCTACAAAGGAGATTTAACTGGCTTTTCTGTTCAGTTTTGTTTTTTAGTCACGGTAAAAACGCAAAAGAAAAAAAAATCTAATTAGCCCATATAAATCAGTTTGTACTAACTTAACTAACTTATTAAGGGAGACGATTATGATAAAAATACATTTTCCATTTCATAGCAAAAGCCATGGCTGTGGAGCGGCACGTTGATTATAAATAGAAGGCATAATTATGTGTATATACATACGTATATACCAGGACAGACAACCGTCGTCTGACTATGGCAATCCACTGTACTCTAAAATGTCACCAGCGAAATATGAATTTATTTTAGAAAAGTAAAACTTCACAAAGATTGAATGGAAATTACAACTAGTCAGAACTACATTAGATATATCTTTAATTAGTATTTGTACCAAGTCAAAATTAGTTTATGCATATGGACCTGAACTTTTTTCTAGTCAGACTTACAGCGCAGACCTCCGGAATTACAATTTAAACTAGTGGCAAATTTAATTGCAGATATATTTAATCTGATGCTCTTTATTAGTAAACTGTAATTATATATAATACAAAATAAAAACATACGTGATTTAATGTAGGGCAAGCCGTTTTCGCAGAAAATGCAACCAAACACCCAAGCCTTAACTTGATTTTTACCAGAAAAAAACTCAAATGTAAGATCTCTGTAATGCATGTCAATTTTTTACCTAGTAGAAATTTTTACTTTCAGACAATAATTATGAGCATTTTTCGGAGTAATATTATCAGATCTATGGATTTATAAAGACATTCTGAGTAATTATCTTGCCAGAACAACATATGATTCAATTAATTTTTATATCATGTTTCAGCACATTAGATTTCTTTAATCAGACTTTTTAGCCTTCTAAATCAATGGCAACATATATAGTGAATAACATTAAGGATATTTCGTCCTGGCAACCTAACTAGATCTGTAGATCTGATACTTTGACTAGAGCAATAAAACCCCATAGCTGATGTCTGAAACTGGTTTCTATTTTAAAAAATTGCAATTACAGCGACCTTTAATGTAAGTCTTCACTACTAAAACTGAATTAAAACTTGTATCGCAAGTAGCATTTTAATCTAAAACGATTTGTAGACTGAGCCGGATTTCAGTAATCTAAGATTGCAGTTGCTGTCCTTGGTGCTGGAAAGTGCTTATAGAGACAGAAAAATGTAAATATGACTGTGAAAAACGAATCTCTGCCTGTAGTGATTTTATACAGGGTGTACATATTTTTAGATTATATAGATTTGACCTACACAAGTAGTAGAACAGCTCAACTATCCCATATGTACTGGCCTCGGATGTAGGTAAAGCAAATTAAACACTGAACAAGTCTAAACTGCCATATTATGCAATTCCCTTACCTTCTCAGTGCTGGGGAGAGTTTGTGTCCTTGTGAAAGTGTCTCCTCCATTAATGCTGATTAGCTCTGCATCTACAGGAGGAAATGGTGACGGGAAAACCACTACGTCACTCTTCAGCGTGTCTGAGCTAAAACACACGTCGTACTGCTGAGTGGACTTAGAATAAGACCAACTCCCATCAGGGTGTGTAGTGACCACTGGAGCGCTGCAACTGCTGAAGGCTCCATCTGACCCGTAGCATTTAGCTGCTATTAAAGCGATGAGGCTCAGCAGAAAGATCACTGACACTGAGACAATAGCAATGAGCAGATACAGATTCAGATCAGAGAAACCCTCCTCCTTCATCGGCACTTGTCTTAGAGAAGGGTGCATGCTGTCCAAACTTTCAACCACCACAACATCCACACTCACTGTTGCTGAGAGGGAAGGATCTCCATGGTCACACACTGTTAGAACAAGGGGGTGAGTTTTTAAGTCATTGTCACTCATTCGTCGTTTAGTCCTGATTTCTCCAGAGCTGCTTCCGATGCGAAACAGATTAGTCCCCTTAGGTTCAGTGATGTGATAAGACAGCAGTGCATTATAACCAGAATCAGCATCCACAGCTCTGATTTTAGCCACGAAGTAGCCCGCTTCAGCAGAGTAGGGGATGTTCTCAGTGTTTACTGATCCAGCTTCAGAGTAAGGAGGTAAAATAACAGGACTGTTGTCATTCTCATCCAGGATAAAGACATTCACAGTCACGTTGCTGCTCAGAGGTGGAGCTCCAGAGTCTGTGGCCTGAACTTGGAACTGAAGTCTTTTTGTTGTCTCATAGTTAAACGATTGCATACTATATAGGTCACCGCTCACAGAGTTTATGTTTATCATTGTTGATATGGGTATTCCATCATTGGAAGTGTCCAACACTGAGTATGAAATGTCTGCATTTTCACCAAGGTCTGGATCATCAGCTGACACTTTGATCAGCTGACCTCCAACTTCACCATTTTCCTTCAGATAGGCACTTATGACAGGAGCTGGGAAACGTGGTGCATTGTCATTAACATCAGATATGCGCACGGTTATCACACTGCTGCTAGAAAGAGGTGGAGTTCCTTCATCCGTAGCTACAAGTGGAATTTTATACTGAGAAAGGCTTTCTCTATCTAAAGGCCCATCAACCACAAGAGAGTAGTGGTTTTTATATGACAGCTCCAGCTTGAAAGGAAATGAGCCCCTGATTGAAACATGCACAATGCCATTTTTACCTCCATCTCTATCAGAAACTGTAACTAAAGCCACAGCAGTAGCAGGTTTGGTGTCTTCTTTCACACTGTCCATCAATGGAGTCATCACAATCTCTGGTGCATTGTCATTCTCGTCTAAAACCTCTACTAAAACTTTGCAGTGTGCGCTATGAGGAGGACTGCCTTTGTCTCTTGCTTGAACTCTCAGCTCAATTGCTTGATTTTCTTCATAATCAACTTGCCTATTTACTACAATATCACCAGATTCTGGAATTATAGAAAATAAGTCTTTATTTTTGGACTTCCCGTGTCCTAAAAACGAGTATACAATATCCCTGTTTATCCCAACATCTGAATCAGAAGCTGAGACAGATAATATTTTGGTACCTAATGAAACATTCTCCTTCACTTTCACCTTGTACAGAGGCATGCTGAAAATTGGACTGTTATCATTGACATCCATAACATCTATGATAATATTCAAGGTCCCTGATCTAGGAGGTTTTCCTCCATCTACAGCTGTAAGTATCAAGCGTATAATTGATTGCTTCTCTCTATCTAAGGACTTTTGCAACACTAACTCTGCATAAACACTCTGTTCGTCACTCTGTACATCTATAGAGAAGTGTTCATTTTGGCTTAGCTTGTAGTCTTTTAGTGCATTACTGCCTATATCATTATCCTCAGCCACTGGAAGTGGAAACCTCTCTCCAGGACTTGCATTCTCAGTTACACTTAGTTTGAACGTATCAACTGGAAAATGTGGTGAATTGTCATTCACATCCAAAACTCTTATCTCAACCCTGTAAAGATTATGGGGGTTCTGAGCGAGAGCCTCGATATTCAAAACGCATTTTTCATTTGAAGCACAAATGTCCTCACGATCTATTCGCTCGCTTACAAACAAAGCCCCGGTCTTCAGGTTCACCTCAAAATACCTCTTATTGGATCCAGACACGATTTGAAAGTGTCGAGCTTCCAAATCATGAGTAGGAATGTTCAGATCTTTAGCGATATTTCCAACAACGGTTCCCTTGTTCACCTCCTCTGAAACAGAATAGGTCATTTGTCCGGACGATGACGCCCACACTGAAACAAGCACCACGATCCAAATACTGGACCATCCGAGCACATCCATAGTAAGCCGTTGACTTGGTAAGAAAATGCAATGGAAAAATAATGTTTTTCCACCAGCGTTCAAAATCAACGACGCAAAACAATCCCGCACCTCGTGCCTCTTCCGTAGATACCTTTTTATCTAAAACCAGCCGAGGGTGGTGCTACAGCAATACAGACATATCTTACAAATCGCGGTCTGCAGCGACACCACGTGCTACAAAGGAGATTTAACTGTTTTTTCTGTTCAGTTTTTTTTTAAATACATTTTTCTTTTTATAACAAAAGCCACAGCTGTGCAGGATCACGGCGGTATTGATGGCACAAAACATGTAAAATCAACACTGTTCCTCAACAAAGCTAGAAAACCGTCGACTGAGTATGGTAAGCCCGTGTTGACTGAAATGCTACCTGCGAGATATATATTTTAGAGAACTGAAAGGACACATATATTAAATGCATATTACAACCAGCTAAAACACATTTGGATATATATTTAATAATCATTTGCACTAGTCCAAATTCAAATACATTTATTGATCTAGTCTTTTTCCTAATCAAAATTACAAATGAAACTAATAAAAATAATTTTAGACAACTATAATATTACTCTTTATTAGAATTTGTTTTATTTGTAGAGTAGTCTGAATTAGATTCCATATGTGAATATCAAGCCGTTTTCGCCTAAAATTCCACTAGCGGTACAAGACCTTACCCAGTTTTACTAGTAAAAATAGTATATATATATATATATATATATATATATATATATATATATATATATATATATATATATAGTATAAAAAATATTAGCAGTAGTCAGAATTGTAGATATCTGGATTTGCAGCTTCTATTTGTAAATAAACAAATCTAGATTTCATATCTTTCATCTGAATGATATTTCATGTATATCAGTGATAACATATGACTAGTTAGAATCACATTAAGGATCTATCGTCCTAGCAATGTTACTAGAGATCTATAGCTCTGATTCCATAGCTAATGTCTGAAATTAGAATTTCTAAAAAAAAACTAACATGACACAAATGATTTTAAGTCTTTACTAGTAAAACTGGCTTACGGCTTGTGTCGCTGGTAGCATTTTAGGCTAAAACGGCGTGTCGTATTGTGAGCCTGATTTAAGTTATCTAAGACTGCAGTTGCTGTCCTTGGTGCTGGAAAGGTTTTTCCTATGGGAACAAAATACAAATGTGACCATTGAAATCGAATTTTTAGGGATCTTATGCAGTGTGCGTATATTTTCAGACACGGTATACAAAAATCCTTGCCCAAAGGGCAGCCAACAACATACAAAATATATGCGCATGTAATTAGAAGTAATTTGTATAATGGCTTGATTTGAACGCATACTGATCTTATTGATTTTACACAGATACATAGGACACCCCACATAGTCCACCTGTTGCCCACGAGCTGGTTAAAAAGGCACTGGGTTGAAGCACATTAAACACTGAACAAGTCTAAACTCACATATAACGCCATTACCTTACCTTCTCATTGTTGGGCAGTGTTTGTGTCCTTGTGAAAGTGTCTCCTCCATTAATACTGATAAGCTCTGCATCTACAGGTGTAAACGGCGATGGGAAAACCACCATGTCACTCTTCAGCGTGTCTGAGCTAAAACACACGTCGTACTGCTGAGTGGACTTAGCGTAAGACCAGCTCCCATCAGGGTGTGTAGTGACCACTGGAGCACTGCAACTGCTGAAGGCTCCATCTGACCCATAGCATTTGGCGGCTATTAAAGCGATGAGGCTCAGCAGAAAGATCACTGACACTGAGACAATAGCGATGAGCAGATACAGATTCAGGTCAGAGAAACCCTCCTCCTTCATCGGCACTTGTCTTAGAGAAGGCTGCATGCTGTCCAAACTTTCAACCACCACAACATCCACACTCACTGTTGCTGAGAGGGAAGGTTCTCCATGGTCACACACTGTTAGAACAAGGGGGTGAGTTTTTAAGTCATTGTCACTCATTCGTCTTTTAGTCCTGATTTCTCCAGAGCTGCTTCCGATGCGGAACAGATTAGTCCCCTTAGGTTCAGTGATGTGATAAGACAACAGTGCATTATAACCAGAATCAGCATCCACAGCTCTGATTTTAGCCACAAAGTAGCCCGCTTCAGCAGAGTAGGGGATGTTCTCAGTGTTTATTGATCCAGCTTCAGAGTAAGGAGGTAAAATAACAGGACTGTTGTCATTCTCATCCAGGATAAAGACATTCACAGTCACGTTGCTGCTCAGAGGTGGAACTCCAGAGTCTGTGGCCTGAACTTGAAACTGAAATGATTTGACCTCCTCATAATTGAAAGATTGTTTGCTGTAAATATCACCACTTGCAGGGTTAATGTCCACCATTGATGTCCATGAACTTTCCATACCGTTCCTACCTATTAAAGAGTACACAATCTGAGCATTTTCATTGTTATCTGAGTCTTGTGCTGTCATCGTGGCTATGATGTTTCCAGCTGGACTGTTTTCCTTCACTTGAAATATCATTACAGTGTCTGGGAAGCGAGGCGCATTGTCATTTACATCAGCAATGTGAATAGTAAGAACCGTGCTGCTCGACAGAGGCGGAGTACCTTTATCAAAAGCCAATATGGTGACTGTATATTGAGGTATGTTCTCTCTGTCTAAGGGCCCATCCACGACTAATGAGTAGTAATTTTTGTAGGACGGTTGAAGTGTAAATGGACCTGCTTCTTTAACTTTAGCACTGACCTCTCCGTTTTTGCCTACATCATTATCTGCAATCGTGATCAGTCCGACTGCAGTACCAGACGTGGCGTCTTCTCTCACCGTGCTCGTAAGAGAGGTGACAGAAATGACTGGAGGGTTATCATTTACATCAAGCACTTGGATCAAAACTTTGCAATGAGAGGCACGAGGAGAAGAGCCTTTATCCTGGGCCTGCGCGTGCAGCTCAAAGGCAGCAATGTCTTCTCTATCCAATTGCCCCTTCACAGTGATTTCACCAGTGACTGAGTTTATATCAAAAAGCTCTGCCCACTTCTCTTTACCGTGGCTTATGAACGAGTAAATGATCTCGCCATTTACTCCAGCGTCTAAGTCACTTGCATTTAGCTTCATGACTGGAGTCCCGGGCATCGTGTTTTCAGGGACGCTGACTTTGTACAGCTCTTTGCTGAAAGTAGGCGAGTTATCGTTTACATCTATGACATTTATGGTTACATCAAGAGTTCCAGACCTTTGAGGCTTTCCTCCGTCTACAGCATTGAGTATGAGCTTTACAGTCGCTTGCTTTTCTCGATCCAAAGCTTTCTGTAGGACCAGCTGTGGTGAGATGTTCTGCTCTCCACCGCTCTGAACGTTTAGCGAGAAATATTCATTGGGACTAAGCTTGTAGCTTTTCACCGAGTTAACGCCTACATCTGCATCAGTTGCCATAGGCAATGGATATCTTTCGCCAGCGAATGCATGTTCCGCAATGTTTAAGTCATATGTTCTATATGGAAACGACGGCGCGTTGTCGTTTACATCCAGTACATTCACAGTGATGCTAAAAAGTCTCAGCGGATTCTGCGCAATAGCTTCAAGATGCAAAGAACACGTTTGACTCTCGGAGCAAAGCTCCTCCCGATCGATTCTGTCGTTCACAAACATGTCGCCTGTCTTTAGATTTACCTCAAAATACTTCTTGCTTGATCCAGACACAATCTGAAACATACGCGCCTCCAGCTCGCGAGCGTTAAAATTAAGATCCTTCGCCATATTTCCAACCACCGTCCCCTTATTGACTTCCTCGGTCACGGAATACACAATCTGAGCAGAGAATAAATCCAACAGAGAAAGGAGCAGAAGAACCAAAAGGAACGGACATCGTGGAAAAAATAGTACATCCATGACTCTTTGCTAAATGAAAAGAACTCGTAAGTTGCATTAAAACGCAGGCTTCGAAATCAGTATCACAACGGTAGTTGTCTAATGCTCGCATACAAAGCCTCTTTAGCTGGTCTCCTCCTCCTCTTTTCTGCTACACGTAAAACAAAGGTGGAGTCCAGATAATAAAATGCTGACCATCCTAATCGTGGTCAACAGCGACCTCTTGTGTCAATAAACAGACAGTCGAGAAAAGTTAAATCTTCACGACAGAAAAATAAACATTTTTTTTATTTGCTTGATTGCAATGTGTACCTTAGTACCACTGTTAAAGTAAAATATAGTACACCAACACAGGCATTGTTAACAAGTAAACTAAAAGACAACGCTATGATGGGTTCATAGGAATCATGTGAAAATTATGCACACAGTTGAATCAAGTCCATGCAGGGCAATGCTTTTGTTAAACAACTACACTTAACGGCAAACCAGCATCATTTGAAACGCCAAAGCCGCTCTAAACCACTAGATTTATTATGGACACTCCTAAAAATAAAGGCGCAACAAAGGTTTCTTTAAGCGAAACCATTGAAGAACCATTACTTGGTTTCACAAAGAGCCATTAAAAAATCGAGTGTGACAAACCTTTGAATTGCTAAAGAATATTTAGTCCACGTCTGTAAACCTTAAAAGGGTCATTCCCAACACATACACCTCTTTTTACAGAAATTGTTATTTATTGAACCAAACATCTACGCCCTTGCTAAAGAAACCCTTAGTAGCACTTGTATTTAACAAGTTTATGTCAAGATATAGTGGACATTTAAGCTCATAACTCGGTAAGTTCGTTTTGAATAGTTCATACAATAAAGGAAGACAAGTTTAAAACCCAGAATAAAAAACAAACTAAGAAGCAGCTGCGATCATCGTTAGTATGCTAAACAAATGTTGCTGTACCCTCCAAGTCCAATACTGAGAGATTTAATCAAATAAAAGAACAAATTTATTTTCATTTTCAACACAACTGAACATGAACACAGTACGAGCTCTGAGTTTACCAACCCCCAATCACGCAATAAACATACTAAATATAATTCAGATGAAGTTTCTATCAACTTTGATGGAGTAGAACGGCTTGTATTGCAGATTGTCCAAATGAACACATGCCGTTGGCGCATTTGTTTTTAGCTTTTTCAAATGATTTGAAGCTGACAGTTGTTCTTTACTGTGTGTCCAAATGTCATGATGAACTGACCAATATAAATCACAAAAACACTTGGAATAATATATTTTTCTTTACATTTACCTTCTATTATTATGCAAGTTTCCCCCCTTCTTATGTAAAGTTGCCATTTCGGAGACACGAATATTAAAATAAGTGGTATTCACTGCGTTCTGTTTACATTACATTGGTCACTCAAAGCACTCAAAGCACCTAAACGCTGTCCACTCAAATCAGCTAAACGCTGTCCGTTGCAAAAGTGCTGAAAATCAATTGGTAATGGGAATTGCTTTCATTTTAGGACTCACTAAAAACAAAGAAAGTAATCTAATGTTTGTTGCTTTGTGGTGTTTGTCGTTACGTCGATTCACTAATTACCTTTCTACTTACACCGTTTAATATTTCTAAGTAGATGTTTAATTGAATAATTTCAAATAGAATAAAATGTAAGCAATTAGCTTTTTTTTCATTAAAAAATAAGCCACTGTCTAACCATTTTTTTCAATATTTAAAACATATATTTATAAATTGGAGTTGGAATTGGAGTTTATGAATTATGAAAAACGGAAATGAAAAGATATTTAACATCTAACTAAAAATAACATATAGAGTTCAGAATATTGAAACTAAATATAAAATAATATAATCTGTCTAAATAACAGATTAATGTGAGAATTCAGGACTGTTAATAACGTGGTCAAGACGTGTTTGAAAAGTATTCAAAACAAACCGAAGACAAATGGAGAACTGATTCATCACCACCATCAAAGCCAATCGCAAGAAAATGCTCTTACCTTCTCAGTGCTGGGGAGAGTTTGTGTCCGTGTGAATGTGTCTCCACCATTAATACTGATTAGCTCTGCATCTACAGGCGGAAACGGCGAGGGGAAAACCACTACGTCACTCTTCAGCGTGTCTGAGCTAAAACACACGTCGTACTGCTGAGTGGACTTAGAGTAAGACCAGCTCCCATCAGGGTGTGTAGTGACCACTGGAGCACTGCAACTGCTGAAGGCTCCGTTTGAGCTGTAGCATTTGGCGGCTATTAAAGCGATGAGGCTCAGCAGAAAGATCACTGACACTGAGACAATAGCGATGAGCAGATACAGATTCAGATCAGAGAAACCCTCCTCCTTCATCGGCACTTGTCTTAGAGAAGGCTGCATGCTGTCCAAACTTTCAACCACCACAACATCCACACTCACTGTTGCTGAGAGGGAAGGTTCTCCATGGTCACACACTGTTAGAACAAGGGGGTGAGTTTTTAAGTCATTGTCACTCATTCGTCGTTTAGTTCTGATTTCTCCAGAGCTGCTTCCGATGCGGAACAGATTAGTCCCCTTAGGTTCAGTGATGTGATAAGACAGCAGTGCATTATAACCAGAATCAGCATCTACAGCTCTGATTTTAGCCACAAAGTAGCCCGCTTCAGCAGAGTAGGGGATGTTCTCAGTGTTTACTGATCCAGCTTCAGAGTAAGGAGGTAAAATAACAGGACTGTTGTCATTCTCATCCAGGATAAAGACATTCACAGTCACGTTACTGCTGAGAGGTGGATCTCCAGAGTCTGTAGCCTGAACTTGAAACTGAAATGATTTGACCTCCTCATAATTGAAAGATTGTCTGCTGTAAATATCACCACTTGCAGGGTTAATGTCCACCATTGATGTCCATGAACTTTCCATACCATTCCTACCTATCAAAGAGTACACAATCTGAGAATTTTCATTATTATCTGAGTCTTGTGCTGTCATCGTGGCTATGATGTTTCCAGCTGGACTGTTTTCCTTCACTTGTAATATCATTAGAGTGTCTGGGAAGCGAGGCGCATTGTCATTTACATCAGCAATGTGAACAGTAAGAACCATGCTGCTCGACAGAGGCGGAGTACCTTTATCAAAAGCCAATATGGTGACTGTATATTGAGGTATGTTCTCTCTGTCTAGGGGCCCATCCACGACTAATGAGTAGTAATTTTTGTAGGACGGTTGAAGTGTAAATGGACCTGCTTCTTTAACTTTAGCACTGACCTCTCCGTTTTTGCCTACATCATTATCTGCAATCGTGATCAGTCCGACTGCAGTACCAGACGTGGCGTCTTCTCTCACCGTGCTCGTAAGAGAGGTGACAGAAATGACTGGAGGGTTATCATTTACATCAAGCACTTGGATCAAAACTTTGCAATGAGAGACACGAGGAGAAGAGCCTTTATCCTGGGCCTGCGCGTGCAGCTCAAAGGCAGCAATGTCTTCTCTATCCAATTGTCCCTTCACAGTGATTTCACCAGTGAATGAGTTTATATCAAAAAGCTCTGCCCACTTCTCTTTACCGTGGCTTATGAACGAGTAAATGATCTCGCCATTTACTCCAGCGTCTAAGTCACTTGCATTTAGCTTCATGACTGGAGTCCCGGGCATCGTGTTTTCAGGGACGCTGACTTTGTACAACTCTTTGCTGAAAGTAGGCGTGTTATCGTTTACATCTATGACATTTATGGTCACATCAAGAGTTCCAGACCTTGGAGGCTTTCCTCCATCTACAGCATTGAGTATGAGCTTTACAATCGCTTGCTTTTCTCGATCCAAAGCTTTCTGTAGGACCAGCTGTGGTGAGATGTTCTGCTCTCCACCGCTCTGAACGTTTAGCGAGAAATATTCATTGGGACTAAGCTTGTAGCTCTTCACCGAGTTAACGCCTACATCTGCATCAGTTGCCATAGGCAAGGGATATCTTTCGCCAGCAAATGCCAGCTCTGTGATGTTTAAGTGATATGTTCTATATGGAAACGACGGCGCGTTGTCGTTTACATCCAGTACATTCACAGTGATGCTAAAAAGTCTCAGCGGATTCTGCGCAATAGCTTCAAGATGCAAAGAACATGTTTGACTCTCGGAGCAAAGCTCCTCCCGATCGATTCTCTCGTTCACAAACATGTCGCCTGTCTTTAGATTTACCTCAAAATACTTCTTGCTTGATCCAGACACAATCTGAAACATACGCGCCTCCAGCTCGCGAGCGTTAAAATTAAGATCCTTCGCCATATTTCCAACCACCGTCCCCTTATTGACTTCCTCGGTCACGGAATACACAATCTGAGCAGAGAATAAATCCAACAGAGAAAGGAACAGGAGAACCAAAAGGAACGAACATCGTGGAAAAAATAGTACATCCATGACTCTTTGCTAAATGAAAAGAACTCGTACGTTGCATTAAAACGCAGGCTTCGAAATCAGTATCACAACGGTATTTGTCTAATGCTCGCATACGAAGCCTCTTTAGCTGGTCTCCTCCTCCTCTTTTCTGCTACACGTAAAACAAAGGTGGAGTCCAGATAATAAAACGCTGACCATCCTAAACGTGGTCAACAGCGACCTCTTGTGTCAATAAACAGACAGTCGTGAAAAGTTAAATCTTCACGACAGAAAAATAAGCAATTTTTTGAATTTGCTTGATTGCAATGTGTACCTTAGTATCACTGTTAAAGTAAAATATAGTACACCAACACAGTCATTGTTAACAAGTAAACTAAAATACAACGCTATGATGGGTTCATAGGAATCATGTGAAAATTATGCACACAGTTGAATCAAGTCCATGCAGGGCAATGCTTTTGTTAAACAACTACATTTAACGGAAAACCAGCATCATTTAAAACGCCAAAGCCGCTCTAAATCACAAGATTCATTATGGACACTCCTAAAAATAAAGGCGCAACAAAGGTTTCTTTAAGCGAAACCATTGAAGAACCATTACTTGGTTTCACAAAGAGCCATTCAAAAATCGAGTGTGACAAACCTTTGAATTGCTAAAGAATATTTAGTCCACGTCTTTAAACCTTAAAAGGGTCATTCACACACATACACCTCTTTTTACAGAAATGGTTATTTATTAAACCAAACATCTACGCCCTTGCTAAATAAACCCTTAGTAGCACTTGTATTTAACAAGTTTATGTCAAGATATAGAGGACATTTAAGCTCATAACTCGGTAAATTCGTTTTGAATAGTTCATAGACTAAAAACCAGCTGCGATCATCTTTAGTAGGCTAAACAAAATGTGGCCGTACCCTCCAAGTCCAATACTGAGATTTAATAAAATAAAACACAACTGAAATTTTCAACACAACTGAACATGAAAACAGTACGAGCTTTGCGTTTACCAATCCCTAATCACGCAATAAACATACTAAATATAATTATATAACATAATATATAACATGATAAATATAAATATAACATGCCGTTGGCGCATTTGTTTTTAGCTTTTTCAAATGATTTGAAGCTGACAGTTGTTCTTTACTGTGTGTCCAAATGTCATGATGAACTGACCAATATAAATCACAAAAACACTTGGAATAATATATTTTTCTTTACATTTACCTTCTATTATTATGCAAGTTTCCCCCCTTCTTATGTAAAGTTGCCATTTCGGAGACACGAATATTAAAATAAGTGGTATTCACTGCGTTCTGTTTACATTACATTGGTCACTCAAAGCGCTCAAAGCACCTAAACGCTGTCCACTCAAATCAGCTAAACGCTGTCCGTTGCAAAAGTGCTGGAAATCAATTGGTAATGGAAATTGCTTTCATTTTAGGACTCACTAAAAACAAAGAAAGTAATCTAATGTTTGTTGCTTTGTGGTGTTTGTCGTTACATCGATTCACTAATGACCTCTTTACTTACACCGTTTAATATTTCTAAGTAGATGTTTAATTGAATAATTTCAAATAGAATAAAATGTAAGCAATCAGCATTTTTTTTCATTAAAATAATAAAATCTATGTAAGCGACTGTCTAACCATTTTTTTCAATATTTAAGACATATTTATAAATTGGAGTTGGAATTGGAGTTATGAATTATGAAAAAACGGAAATTAAAAGGTATTTATCATCTAACTAAAAATAACCTATAGTTCAGAATATTGAAACTAAATATAAAATAATATAACCAGTCTAAATAAGTGATGATATGTGGGCTGTTAATAACGTGGTCAAGGCGTGTTTGAAAAGTATTTGAAACAAACCGAAGCAAAACGGAGAACTGATTTATCACCACCATCGAAGCCAATCGCAAGAAAATGTTCTTACCTTCTCAGAGCTGGGGAGAGTTTGTGTCCGTGTGAAAGTTTCTCCACCATTAATGCTGATTAGCTCTGCATCTACAGGTGGAAACGGCGAGGGGAAAACCACCATATCACTTTTCAGCGTGTCTGAGCTAAAACACACGTCGTACTGCTGAGTGGACTTAGAGTAAGACCAGCTCCCATCAGGGTGTGTAGTGACCACTGGAGCGCTGCAACTGCTGAAGGCTCCATCTGAGCTGTAGCATTTAGCTACTATTAAAGCGATAAGGCTCAGCAGAAAGATCACTGACACTGAGACAATAGCGATGAGCAGATACAGATTCAGATCAGAGAAACCCTCCTCCTTCATCGGCACTTGTCTTAGAGAAGGTTGCATGCTGTCCAAACTTTCAACCACCACAACATCCACACTCACTGTTGCTGAGAGGGACGGTTCTCCATGGTCACACACTGTTAGAACAAGGGGGTGAGTTTTTAAGTCATTGTCACTCATTCGTCTTTTAGTCCTGATTTCTCCAGAGCTGCTTCCGATGCGGAACAGATTAGTCCCCTTAGGTTCAGTGATGTGATAAGACAACAGTGCATTATATCCTGAATCAGCATCCACAGCTCTGATTTTAGCCACAAAGTAGCCCGCTTCAGCAGAGTAGGGGATGTTCTCAGTGTTTACTGATCCAGCTTCAGAGTAAGGAGGTAAAACAACAGGCCTGTTGTCATTCTCATCCAGGATAAAGACATTCACAGTCACATTGCTGTTGAGTGGAGGGGTTCCAGAGTCTGTAGCCTGAACTTGGAACTGAAATGATTTGACCTCCTCATAATTGAATGATTGTTTGCTATAGATATCTCCACTGTCTGAGTTTATGTCCAAGAATGGAATGTTCATGGTTCCCTTACCATGCAATGCATATGATATGTGAGCATTTTCATTAATATCTTTGTCATGTGCTCTAACATTTGCTATCACAACCCCAGATGGACTGTTTTCCTTCACATTAATGTTAATTATGGGCTCTGGAAAAAGTGGAGCATTGTCATTGACATCAGCAATCTGAACAGCCAGGACACTGGTGCTGGATAGCGGTGGTGTACCTTCATCCACAGCCTTTACGGTAATGTTATACACTGCCACTTTCTCCCTGTCCAGTGGTCCATCTACAACTAATGAGTAGTAATTCCTGTAAGATGACTCGATCTTGAATGGGACAACACCTAAAATGCTGCAGTGCACAAATCCATTTTTACCCCCATCCTTATCTGAAACCGTAAACAAAGCTACAGCTGTCCCTTCTTTACAGTCCTCTTTTACAGTATTTGTGAGTGACGTTACTTCTATTTCTGGTGGGTTGTCATTCACGTCAATAACTTCAACTAAAACTTTACACTGGGAACTTTTAGGGGGCTGACCTTGATCCTTAGCCTCGATTCTCAGCTCGAGTGCAGCGTTTTCTTCATAGTCAATGTCACCTTTCACTGTTATGACTCCACTTTCAGGGTGAACTGAAAACACGTCTGATCCTTTAGCATTCCCTTGCCTTATTATAGCGTATGTTATTTCACTATTAACCCCTTCATCCAAATCGGATGCTGAGAGGGATAGCACTTGGGTCCCAAATATAGCATTCTCGTTCACTTTTACCTTGTAAAGCGATTGACTAAAAACTGGAGGATTGTCGTTGAAATCCTGAATATTGACAACAATCTCTGAGGTCCCAGATAAGGGAGGTTTTCCTCCATCAAGAGCAGTCAGTATGAGATGAATCACAGGCTGTGTTTCACGATCCAAAGCTTTTTGCAGCACCAGTTCAACTGATCCACTCTCTTCTCCGTTTTGTACGTCCAGAGAAAAGTGCTCGTTTGGGCTTAATTTGTAATTTTTCACGGCATTGCTACCAGTGTCTGGATCTTCAGCCACAGGCAAAGTGAATTTTTCTCCAACTGCGGAAAGCTCCGTTATGTTCAGTATCTGTCTGCTAACTGGAAACAATGGGGCGTTGTCGTTTATGTCTATTATATTCACCTCGATACGAAACAGCTTCAGTGGATTCTGAGCCATGGCCTCTATATGCATCGAGCATTTCCGAGCAGTGTAGCAAAGCGCTTCACGATCAATTCTCTCGGTCACAAACAGAACACCAGTCTTCAAATTTACCTCAAAGAACTTCTTATTAGATACAATCCTAAACATCCGAGCCTCCAGATCCTGCACGTTAATGTTAAGATCCTTTGCCATATTCCCAACGACGGTCCCTTCCTTAACTTCCTCTGAGACAGAATACACAATCTGACCGGAGGAGAATCCCCACAAAAGAAGAGGCAGCAAAAGCCCAGACACGACAGGATCCATCTTCAGCTTCCAGCTCGAAAAAAACAAAGAAGAGAAGCAAACACGCCGTCTTCTATAAACCACAACCAATGCAGATATCTCTCTCGCGACACGAGACTGGAATTTGGTGGGACAGCATAGTCAAATCAGCTTCACCAATAAAGGTTTACGGTCTACAGCGACCCCAAGTGGTTTTTCTAAGCAAAACAGGCTATTTCTTTATACCACTGCGTTAGTTTACGTTTCATTTCAAAAAACAAATTATCACGCGTAATCCGAGCAAATCGATGACAAAAGACCGCACAATACCACAACAAGGAAATCAGGAGGAATTAGGTCTAAGAATTTTCTATTTCGATTAGCACAGAATGTCACCAACATATGCCAAAAGTTGTGAAAATCAACAGATGCACTGCTTTAACAGGAATGACCAAATCAGTCCAACCATTTCTAGATTTATCCATGACATGAACCCACATCCCCACACCCAAATTCCACTAATCTAGAACATTCAATCGTGAGATCAACGAGAAGAATGTTAATCAGAGTGATTTGATGTGAAATTGTGTACTGAAGAAAAAAAAGGGATAGTGATAGGAACCAACAGTTGCGATGTCTACAGTGAAATCTAGACCTAATTCTGATGTAAACCAGAAAACCAATATGTGCATTTTGAGGGTTTTTTTATGTAATGTTTAAATTGTCCTTATTATTTGTTTTCTTTGTGTTCTACTTTGCCTGGTCGGGTGGTCGACTTGCTAAAATGTTATAATACACTACGTTAGTAAACTACTATATTATATTACACTAATATCGATGTAGTCTTGATATCATAAGAAATTATCATGATACAATATTTACCACATTATTTTCACCAACAGACAAAATGCATCAGTACTTAAAAAACTTCTTCCAAAACGTAGAATAGTGATTTTATTCAAATTTCGCTGACTTTAACAGAACAAATTACACTGTTAATATTAAAACATGCCGGTAGTCAGTATTTATTCAATAATGACGATTTACCTAAAAGTAAATATCATGAAACAATACAATCCTGACGAATTCTTTTTAAAAACCTTTCATAAATCACGCCGCAACTAAAGTATTTAAAAGTTCAAATATTACAAATATATTTTAGACCAAAACAATCTCAGAACTATCAAAAAAAAGTCGCAGGTATCGGGCAACATAGTATGCATTACCATTTCATATAATCACTTTCTGTGAGGGATATTTTAGAGGCATTAAACGCTTTGGACGTCTGGTTTCCATCATTATTATTGTGAAAATATTGATTCTCTATATTAATTAATGACTTTGTTGACATAAAATAAATTAAGCTACTATAATTAAGGAATATAATTGGAACTCCGCTTTAACTTATATGAACACTTGCATATTGCACTTCTATCAAACAATGTTAGACTACAATAGCAACACAAACCATACACAATTAATTCCAGACAACTCACTGAGACGTATACTGAGCGAACGATCGAATTCATAGACGCTGCTGTCCTATTCACTCCAAGTGAGCAAGACCAATTATGAAACGCCTTACCTTCTCCGTGCTGGGAAGAGTTTGTGTCCGTGTGAAAGTGTCTCCACCATTAATGCTGATTAGCTCTGCATCTACAGGCGGAAACGGCGATGGGAAAACCACCATGTCACTCTTCAGCGTGTCTGAGCTAAAACACACGTCGTACTGCTGAGTGGACTTAGAGTAAGACCAGCTCCCATCAGGGTGTGTAGTGATCACTGGAGCGCTGCACCTGCTGAAGGCTCCATCTGAGCTGTAGCATTTAGCTGCTATTAAAGTGATGAGGCTAAGCAGAAAGATCACTGACACTGAGACAATAGCGATGAGCAGATACAGATTCAGATCAGAGAAACCCTCCTCCTTCATCGGCACCTGTCGTAGCGAAGGCTGCATGTTGTCCAAACTTTCCACCACCACAACATCCACACTCACTGTTGCTGAGAGGGAAGGTTCTCCATGGTCACACACTGTTAGAACAAGGGGGTGAGTTTTTAAGTCATTGTCACTCATTCGTCGTTTAGTCCTGATTTCTCCAGAGCTGCTTCCGATGCGAAACAGATTAGTCCCCTTAGGTTCAGTGATGTGATAAGACAACAGTGCATTATAACCAGAATCAGCATCCACAGCTCTGATTTTAGCCACAAAGTAGCCCGCTTCAGCAGAGTAGGGGATGTTCTCAGTGTTTACTGATCCAGCTTCAGAGTAAGGAGGCAAAATAACAGGACTGTTGTCATTCTCATCCAGGATAAAGACATTCACGGTCACGTTACTGCTGAGAGGTGGAACTCCAGAGTCTGTGGCCTGAACTTGGAATTGAAGGTGCTTCATTTCCTCATAGTTGAAAGACTGCATGCTGTATATTTCTCCAGTGACAGAGTTAATGCTGACAACTAATGATAATGGCGTGTTTGAGCTGTCACATAAGGAATAAGTGACGTGAGCATTTTCACCCATGTCAATGTCTTTTGCAGAGACCAGCGCTATTAAACCACCTGCTGGGCTGTTCTCCTTTACGTAGACATTAATAGACGGTTCTGGGAAGCGAGGCGGATTATCATTTACATCAGAAACACGGACAGTCACCACAGTAATGCTGGAGAGAGCGGGTGTACCTTCGTCTGTGGCTGTAATTGATACATTATAAATATCGTTATATTCTTCTCTGTCCAGCGCACCACTCAACACAAGTGAGTAATACTTCCCCTGAGTTGACTCTAGCACGAATGGAGAATTCTTGGACATGGAACAGTGCACTTTTCCATTTTTACCTCCATCCTTGTCTTGCACGGTGATCAAGGCAATCACTGTACCTTTTCTTGCATCCTCGCGCACACTGTCCAAAAGGGAGGAAAGTTTAATATCTGGTGCATTATCGTTAACATCCACCACCTCCACTAACACTTTACAGTGAGATACGAGCGGAGTAGAGCTTCCATCTCGAGCTTCAACGCGAATTTCGTACGCGCTCGTGCTCTCATAATCAAGTTCACCAATCACTGAAATTTCTCCAGTGCTCGAATCAATGGAAAACGTATCAGATATCCCTTTTTGACCCTGTTTAAATGAATATTTAACCTCGCCATGCACATCTTCATCGAGATCGGTTGCATTTACTATTAAAATAGACGTGCCAATTGCTATATCTTCTGGAACCAAGACTTTATACACAGATTTGGAGAAAACAGGGGCGTTATCATTAGCATCTAACACCACGACGTTAATTTCAGTCATCCCCGATCGTGGTGGTCTACCCCCGTCTACAGCAGTCAGCACGAGCCGGACTGTAGCCTGCTTCTCTCGGTCAATACTCTTCAACAGCACCAGTTCAGCAGATGGCCCCTGATCTGCATCTGTGTGGACCTCCAAGTTGAAATAAGCATTTTGAGACAATTTATATGAACTGATCGAGTTCATTCCCATGTCTGGATCATCCGCTCCCAGTAAAGGAAATTTAGATCCGACCAAAGCAGACTCTGCTACACGGATAGTTTGTGATTTCCCTGGAAAAACAGGGGAGTGGTCGTTAATGTCCAGTATCTTTACCTCAACGCTGTACATCTGTAAAGGATCGTTAACAATCGCCTCCAACGTCTCCGTGCAAGCCAGGCTGTTCGGACAGAGCTGTTCTCTGTCTAATACATCCAACACAAAAAGGGCGCCGGACTTCAAATCCACCTCGAAATGTTTCTTTGACGATCCGGACACGATGCGAAGCTTGCGAGCCTCCAGATCGGCCACTTTGAGGCTCAAATCCTTGGCTAAATTTCCAACTAGTGTGCCCGGTCTCACTTCCTCCAATACAGAGTAAACGGCGTGGCCTGACAAAACGGCCTGAAAACAAAGCCCGATCCAGCACAGAGACACAATCCAAAAACGCCCCGTCATATTAAACAAGTCTATGGTTGTATTTCAGTCCTCAAAGATCGATTCTGCCCAAATAAAAATATCTGCTCCTCACCGTCAACTATAAACTAGACCAGGATTAAGAAAGAGACGACGGTAATACACGTTAGCTTGTCTATCCTGCACACCACCCTGTCAGTTATGGGACTGGCTGTACAATTGTGGGAGGTCGCTTATCTACACGCCTTCGCAGGTAGACAGCGCCATCACGTGGACAAATCAGGCACAACATATAAAGCTTTCAGAGCTTATTTTCTCTTGTAACTCTTCTAAATACTTTAGTTACGATTAATCGACATGTGTATACACATGATTTATTTCAGTGTGTTATTATATCAATAGAGGAAGCATACCTTTTTAGGCTGGGGGAGGGCTTATAGCAGTCTAACGCCAGTTATAAACTGAGACTTCCAGCAACAAATGCATTCATTTATATTTCAATACTTTTGTGTTCATTAGAATTTTCATTGCGTTAGCTTCTTAATAATGCAGTGTATAATTACTTATGGATAATTACTTATGATTATTGTTATTATTATTGTTATTATTATTATTATTATTATTATTATTATTGTTATTGTTGTTGCTGTTGTTGTTGTTGTTTTATTACAACTAATACTACTACTAATAATAATAATAATAATAAGAAGAAGAAGAAGAAGGAGAAGAAGAAGAAGAAAAACTATAGTTTTTATCAATCTAAAAATCATGTATATAGGTATGTTAATTCCTTTGGAAGCTGATCCGACATACCAAGCTGGCTTCGATCAAAAAGATGACGATGCAGATTATAGATTACAAGGTTAAAATGCAAAATTAAATGACCTGTAAAATTAATCATCAACGCACAATATTAGCTCAATTATAGTTTTCACAGTAGCGTAGAAGCAGTAGAGTAATTAAATAGATAGATAGATGTTTAGCTGTAAAATAAAAAGAACTTTCTTTTTATAAAAAGTGTGGATAGAAAGATAGATACTATGATTGGAAGATGGTTATTTGCTTGGTAATTTCTTTTTAAAATGGAAAACCTACTGCTTCTACGCTACTGTGGACACCTCCCACTGTGACATACACACCTCCCACTGTGACCTCAAAACATACAACTGAACTGTACCAAACCGGACTGAACAGCTATTTTGCACTCTGCCTATTTGCACTATGTCTATTTGCACACTGTACAGATGTTCTTTTCTGTAAATATCAGCTCTTTATTACCTTTAGTACTTCTTACTTTTTTAATTTATCCCCTACCCTATTTATTGTTTAGTGTCATTTTTCCTTTAGTTTAAGACTGTGTTCTGTGTTTTTTGTTACTTGTCATACGTGTTGCTCTCACCAAGACAAATTCCTTGTATGTGCAACATACTTGGTGAAAAAAAGAGATTCTGATTCTGATTCTGATTCTGATACTGTTTTTTGTTCTACTGGTTATGAAATGGTTCTTTAAAACAGCGAAAAGCATTCCAACATTTATTTTCAGCCTCAAAAATGAATATATATATATATATATATATATATATATATATATATATATATATATTATAATCAAAATATTAGCTAGATAAACAGATAGAAAGATAGATAAATAGGTCGACATTTCTATTGTAGTTCGTGTTCGTCGCTGTCTACTACGTGGTGCTGAAACACTCCTAATTTCTTGGTGAGCGAGTTAAAACCCAAAGCCCACGGCAGTGCTGTTCAATTCAGAAGAACTAATGAGACCATCAAAAGAATCCTCTTACCTTCTCAGAGCTGGGGAGAGTTTGTGTCCGTGTGAAAGTGTCCCCACCATTAATGCTGATTAGCTCTGCATCTACAGGCGGAAACGGCGACGGGAAAACCACTACGTCACTCTTCAATGTGTCTGAGCTAAAACACACGTCGTACTGCTGAGTGGACTTAGAGTAAGACCAGCTCCCATCAGGGTGTGTAGTGATCACTGGAGCACTGCAACTGCTGAAGGCTCCATCTGACCCATAGCATTTAGCTGCTATTAAAGCGATGAGGCTCAGCAGAAAGATCACTGACACTGAGACAATAGCGATGAGCAGATACAGATTCAGATCAGAGAAACCCTCCTCCTTCATCGGCACTTGTCTCAGAGAAGGCTGCATGCTGTCCAAACTTTCAACCACCACAACATCCACACTCACTGTTGCTGAGAGGGAAGGTTCTCCATGGTCACACACTGTTAGAACAAGGGGGTGAGTTTTTAAGTCATTGTCACTCATTCGTCGTTTAGTCCTGATTTCTCCAGAGCTGCTTCCGATGCGGAACAGATTAGTCCCCTTAGGTTCAGTGATGTGATAAGACAGCAGTGCATTATAACCAGAATCAGCATCCACAGCTCTGATTTTAGCCACGAAGTAGCCCGCTTCAGCAGAGTAGGGAATGTTCTCAGTGTTTATGGATCCAGCTTCAGAGTAAGGAGGTAAAATAACAGGACTGTTGTCATTCTCATCCAGGATAAAGACATTCACAGTCATGTTGCTGCTGAGTGGAGGGCTTCCAGAGTCTGTGGCCTGAACTTGGAATTGAAGGTGCTTCATTTCCTCATAGTTGAAAGACTGCATGCTGTATATTTCTCCAGTGACAGAGTTAATGCTGACAACTGATGATAATGGCGTGTTTGAGCTGTCACATAAGGAATAAGTGACGTGAGCATTTTCACCCATGTCAATGTCTTTTGCAGAGACCACCGCTATTAAACCCCCTGCTGGGCTGTTCTCCTTTACATAGACATTAATAGCAGGTTCTGGGAAGCGAGGCGGATTATCATTTACATCAGAAACACGGACAGTCACCACACTAATGCTGGAGAGAGCGGGTGTACCTTCGTCTGTGGCTGTAATTGATACATTATAAATATCGTTTTCTTCTCTGTCCAGCGCACCACTCAACACAAGTGAGTAATACTTCCCCTGGGTTGACTCTAGCACGAATGGAGAATTCTTGGACATGGAACAGTGCACTTTTCCATTTTTACCTCCATCCTTGTCTTGTACGGTGATCAAGGCAATCACTGTACCTTTCCTTGCATCCTCGCGCACATTGTCCAAGAGGGAGGAAAGTTTAATATCTGGTGCATTATCGTTAACATCCACCACCTCCACTAACACTTTACAGTGAGATCCAAGCGGAGTATAGCCTCCATCTCGAGCTTCAACGCGAATTTCGTACGCGCTCGTGCTCTCATAATCGAGTTCACCAATCACTGAAATTTCTCCAGTACTTGAATCAATGGAAAATTTATCAGATATCCCTTTTTGGCCCTGTTTAAATGAATATTTAACCTCGCCAAGCACATCTTCATCGAGATCGGTTGCATTTACTATTAAAATAGACGTGCCAATTGCTATATCTTCTGGAACCAAGACTTTATACACAGATTTGGAGAAAACAGGGGCGTTATCATTAGCATCTAACACCACGACGTTAATTTCAGTCATCCCCGATCGTGGTGGTCTACCCCCGTCTACAGCAGTCAGCACGAGCCGGACTGTAGCCTGCTTCTCTCGGTCAAGACTCTTCAACAGCACCAGTTCAGCAGATGGCCCCTGATCTGCATCTGTGTGGACCTCCAAGTTGAAATAAGCATTTTGAGACAATTTATATGAACTGATCGAGTTCATTCCAATGTCTGGATCATCCGCTCCCAGCAAGGGAAATTTAGATCCCACTAAAGCCAACTCTGCTACACGTAGAGTTTGTGATTTCCCTGGAAAAACAGGGGAGTGGTCGTTAATGTCCAGTATCTTTACCTCAACGCTGTACATCTGTAAAGGATCGTTAACAATCGCCTCCAACGTCTCCGTGCAAACCAGGCTGTTCGGACAGAGCTGTTCTCTGTCTAATACATCCAACACAAAAAGGGCGCCGGACTTCAAATCCACCTCGAAATGCTTCTTTGACGATCCGGACACGATGCGAAGCTTGCGAGCCTCCAGATCGGCCACATTGAGGCTCAAATCCTTGGCTAAATTTCCAACTAGTGTGCCTGGTCTCACTTCCTCCAATACAGAGTAAACGGCGTGGCCTGACAAAACGGCCTGAAAACAAAGCCCGATCCAGCACAGAGACACAATCCAAAAACGCCCCGTCATCTTAAACAAGTCTATCGTTGTATTTCAGTCCTCAAAGATCGATTCTGCCCAAATAAAAAAAAAATATCTGCTCCTCACCGTCAACTATAAACTAGACCAGGATTAAGAAAGAGACGACGGTAATACACGTTAGCTTGTCTATCCTGCACACCACCCTGTCAGTTATGGGACTGGCTGTACATTTGTGGGAGGTCGCTTATCTACACGCCTTCACAGGTAGACAGCGCCATTACGTGGACAAATCAGGCACAACATATAAAGCTTTCAGAGCTTATTTTCTCTTATAACTCTTCTAAATACTTTAGTTACGATTAATCGACATGTGTATACACATGATTTATTTTAGTGTGTTATTATATCAATAGAGGAAGCATGCCTTTTTAGGCTGTGGGAGGGCTTATAGCAGTCTAACGCCAGTTATAAACTGAGACGCCCTGCAACAAATGCATTCATTTATATTTCAATACTTTTGTGTTCATTAGAATTTTTCATTGCGTTAGCTTCTTAATAATGCAGTGTATAATTACTTATGGATGATTACTTATGATTGATGTTATTATTTTTATTATTATTATTATTATTATTATTATATTTATTACAACAACTAATAATAATAATAATAATAATAATAATAATAACTATAGTTTTTATCAATCTAAAAATCATGTATACACGTATGTTAATTCTTTTGGAAGCTGATGCGCCACGCCAAGCTGATTTCAATCAAAAAGATGACGCTGCAGATTATAAATTACGAAGTTAAAATGCTAAATTAAATGATCTATACAATTAATCATCAACGCACAATATTAGCTCAATTATAGTTTTCACAGTAGCCGTAAAATAAATAGAACTTTCTTTTTGTAAAATGTGTGCATAGATAGATAGATACTACGATTGGAAGATGGTTCTTTGCATGGTAATTTCTTTTTAGGATGGAAAACCTGATGTCCTGTTTTTTTGTTCTACTGCTTATGAAATGGTTCTTTAAAGCAGCGAAAAGCATTCCAACATTTATTTTCAGCCTCGAAAATGAATATATATATATATATATATATATATATATATATATATATATATATATATATATATATATATTAGCTAGATAAAGAGATAGATAGATAGATAGATAGACAGACATTTCTATTGTGGTTCGTGTTCGTCGCTGTCTACTACGTGGTGCTGAAACACTCCTAATTTCTTGGTGAACGAGTTAAAACCCCAAAGCCCACGGCAGTGCTGTTCAATTCAGAAGAACTAATGAGACCATCAAAAGAATGCTCTTACCTTCTCAGAGCTGGGAAGAGTTTGTGTCCGTGTGAAAGTGTCCCCACCATTAATGCTGATTAGCTCTGCATCTACAGGCGGAAACGGCGACGGGAAAACCACTACGTCACTCTTCAATGTGTCTGAGCTAAAACACACGTCGTACTGCTGAGTGGACTTAGAGTAAGACCAGCTCCCATCAGGGTGTGTAGTGATCACTGGAGCACTGCAACTGCTGAAGGCTCCATCTGACCCATAGCATTTAGCTGCTATTAAAGCGATGAGGCTCAGCAGAAAGATCACTGACACTGAGACAATAGCGATGAGCAGATACAGATTCAGATCAGAGAAACCCTCCTCCTTCATCGGTACTTGTCTCAGAGAAGGCTGCATGCTGTCCAAACTTTCAACCACCACAACATCCACACTCACTGTTGCTGAGAGGGAAGGTTCTCCATGGTCACACACTGTTAGAACAAGGGGGTGAGTTTTTAAGTCATTGTCACTCATTCGTCGTTTAGTCCTGATTTCTCCAGAGCTGCTTCCGATGCGGAACAGATTAGTCCCCTTAGGTTCAGTGATGTGATAAGACAACAGTGCATTATAACCAGAATCAGCATCCACAGCTCTGATTTTAGCCACGAAGTAGCCCGCTTCAGCAGAGTAGGGGATGTTCTCAGTGTTTACTGATCCAGCTTCAGAGTAAGGAGGTAAAATAACAGGACTGTTGTCATTCTCATCCAGGATAAAGACATTCACAGTCACGTTGCTGCTGAGTGGAGGGGTTCCAGAGTCTGTGGCCTGAACTTGGAATTGAAGGTGCTTCATTTCCTCATAGTTGAAAGACTGCATGCTGTATATTTCTCCAGTCACAGAGTTAATGCTGACAACTGATGATAATGGCGTGTTTGAGCTGTCAAATAATGAATAAGTGACGTGAGCATTTTCACCCATGTCACTGTCTTTTGCAGAGACCACCGCTATTAAACCCCCTGCTGGGCTGTTCTCCTTTACATAGACATTAATAGACGGTTCTGGGAAGCGAGGCGGATTATCATTTACATCAGAAACACGGACAGTCACCACACTAATGCTGGAGAGAGCGGGTGTACCTTCGTCTGTGGCTGTAATTGATACATTATAAATATCGTTTTCTTCTCTGTCCAGCGCACCACTCAACACAAGTGAGTAATACTTCCCCTGGGTTGACTCTAGCACGAATGGAGAATTCTTGGACATGGAACAGTGCACTTTTCCATTTTTACCTCCATCCTTGTCTTGTACGGTGATCAAGGCAATCACTGTACCTTTCCTTGCATCCTCGCGTACGCTGTCCAAGAGGGAGGAGAGTTTAATATCTGGTGCATTATCGTTAACATCCACCACCTCCACTAACACTTTACAGTGAGATACCAGCGGAGTAGCTCCTCCATCTCGAGCTTCAACACGAATTTCGTACGCGCTCGTGCTCTCATAATCGAGTTCACCAATCACTGACATTTCTCCAGTGCTTGAATCAATGGAAAATTTATCAGATATCCCTTTTTGACCCTGTTTAAATGAATATAAGAGCTCACTGTTAATTCCTTCGTCCAAATCGGTTGCATTTAGCTTTACAAAAATCGTACCAATTGCTATATCTTCTGGAACCAAGACTTTATACACAGATTTGGAGAAAACAGGGGCGTTATCATTAGCATCTAACACCACGACGTTAATTTCAGTCATCCCCGATCGTGGTGGTCTACCCCCGTCTACAGCAGTCAGCACAAGCCGGACTGTAGCCTGCTTCTCTCGGTCAAGACTTTTCAGCAGCACCAGTTCAGCAGATGGCCCCTGGTCTGCATCTGTGTGGACCTCCAAGTTGAAATAAGCATTTTGAGACAATTTATATGAACTGATCGAGTTCATTCCAATGTCTGGATCATCCGCTCCCAGTAAAGGAAATTTAGATCCGACCAAAGCAGACTCTGCTACACGGATAGTTTGTGATTTCCCTGGAAAAACAGGGGAGTGGTCGTTAATGTCCAGTATCTTTACCTCAACGCTGTACATCTGTAAAGGATCGTTAACAATCGCCTCCAACGTCTCCGTGCAAGCCAGGCTGTTCGGACAGAGCTGTTCTCTGTCTAATACATCCAACACAAAAAGGGCGCCGGACTTCAAATCCACCTCGAAATGCTTCTTTGACGATCCGGACACGATGCGAAGCTTGCGAGCCTCCAGATCACCCACATTGAGGCTCAAATCCTTGGCTAAATTTCCAACTAGCGTGCCCGGTCTCACTTCCTCCAATACAGAGTAAACGGCGTGGCCTGACAAAACGGCCTGAAAACAAAGCCCGATCCAACACAGAGACACAATCCAAAAACGCCCCGTCATCTTAAACAAGTCTATCGTTGTATTTCAGTCCTCAAAGATCGATTCTGCCCAAATAAAAATATCTGCTCCTCACCGTCAACTATAAACTAGACCAGGATTAAGAAAGACACGACGGTAATACACGTTAGCTTGTCTATCCTGCACACCACCCTGCCAGTTATGGGACTGGCTGTACAATTGTGGGAGGTCGCTCGTCTACTCGCCTTCACAGGTAGACAGCGCCATCACGTGGACAAATCAGACACAACATATAAAACTTTCAGAGCTTGAATTCCTCTTGTAACTCTTCTAAATACTTTAGTTACGATTCAGCGAAATGTGTATACACATGATTTATTTCAGTGTGCTATTATATCAATAGAGGAAGCATCTATTTATGGGGGGGGGGGGGGGGGTCTTATAGCAGTCTAATGGCAGTCATAAACTGAGACTTCCAGCAACAAATGCATTCATTTACATTTTAATACTTTTGTGTTCATTAGAATTTTTTTTTATTGCGTTAGCTTCTTAATAATGCAGTGTATAATTACTTATTATTATTATTATTATTATATTTAATACAACAACTACTACTACTGCTGCTACTACTACTACTACTACTAATAATAATAATAATAATAATAATAACTATAGTTTTTATCAATCCAAAAATCATGTATATACGTATGTTATTTCTTTTGGAAGATGATGCGGCATGCCAAGCTGGTTTCAATCAAAAGGTGACGATGCAGATTATAAATTACGAAGTTAAAAAGCAAAATTAAATGACCTGTAAAATTAATCATCAACGCACAATATTAGCGCAATTATAGTTTTCACAGTAGCGTGAAAGCAGTAGAGTAATTAAATAGGTACATAGATGTTTAGCCGTAAAATATATAGAACTTTCTTTTTATAAAAAGTGTGGATAGATAGACAGATACTACGATTGGAAGATGGTTATTTGCTTGGTAATTTCTTTTTAAGATGGAAAACCTGATGTCCTGTTTTTTTGTTCTACTGCTTATGAAATGGTTCTTTAAAGTAGCGAAAAGCATTCCAACATTTATTTTCATCCTCAAAAATGAATATATATATATATATATATATATATATATATATATATATATATATATATTATAATCAATATATTAGCTAGATAAAGAGATAAATAGATAGACAGACAGACAGACATTTCTATTGTGGTTCGTGTTCGTCGCTGTCTACTACGTGGTGCTGAAACACTCCTAATTTCTTGGTGAGCGAGTTAAAACCCCAAAGCTCACGGCAGTGCTTTTCAATTCAGAAGAACTAATGAGACCATCAAAAGAATGCTCTTACCTTCTCAGAGCTGGGAAGAGTTTGTGTCCGTGTGAAAGTGTCTCCACCATTAATGCTGATTAGCTCTGCATCTACAGGCGGAAACGGCGACGGGAAAACAACCACGTCACTCTTCAATGTGTCTGAGCTAAAACACACGTCGTACTGCTGAGTGGACTTAGAGTAAGACCAGCTCCCATCAGGGTGTGTAGTGACCACTGGAGCGCTGCAACTGCTGAAGGCTCCATCTGAGCTGTAGCATTTAGCTACTATTAAAGCGATGAGACTCAGAAGAAAGATCACTGACACTGAGACAATAGCGATGAGCAGATACAGATTCAGATCAGAGAAACCCTCCTCCTTCATCGGTACTTGTCTCAGAGAAGGCTGCATGCTGTCCAAACTTTCAACCACCACAACATCCACACTCACTGTTGCTGAGAGGGAAGGATCTCCATGGTCACACACTGTTAGAACAAGGGGGTGAGTTTTTAAGTCATTGTCACTCATTCGTCGTTTAGTCCTGATTTC
This sequence comes from Salminus brasiliensis, assembly GCF_030463535.1. Taxonomy (NCBI): domain Eukaryota; kingdom Metazoa; phylum Chordata; class Actinopteri; order Characiformes; family Bryconidae; genus Salminus; species Salminus brasiliensis. The sequence continues at coordinate 2,000,521 of NC_132893.1, forward strand.
TCCAGAGCTGCTTCCGATGCGGAACAGATTAGTCCCCTTAGGTTCAGTGATGTGATAAGACAACAGTGCATTATAACCAGAATCAGCATCTACAGCTCTGATTTTAGCCACGAAGTAGCCCGCTTCAGCAGAGTAGGGGATGTTCTCAGTGTTTACTGATCCAGCTTCAGAGTAAGGAGGTAAAATAACAGGACTGTTGTCATTCTCATCCAGGATAAAGACATTCACAGTCACGTTGCTGCTGAGTGGAGGGGTTCCAGAGTCTGTGGCCTGAACTTGGAATTGAAGGTGCTTCATTTCCTCATAGTTGAAAGACTGCATGCTGTATATTTCTCCAGTCACAGAGTTAATGCTGACAACTGATGATAATGGCGTGTTTGAACTGTCACATAAGGAATAAGTGACGTGAGCATTTTCACCCATGTCAATGTCTTTTGCAGAGACCACCGCTATTAAACCCCCTGCTGGGCTGTTCTCCTTTACATAGACATTAATAGACGGTTCTGGGAAGCGAGGCGGATTATCATTTACATCAGAAACACGGACAGTCACCACAGTAATGCTGGAGAGAGCGGGTGTACCTTCGTCTGTGGCTGTAATTGATACATTATAAATATCGTTTTCTTCTCTGTCCAGCGCACCACTCAACACAAGTGAGTAATACTTCCCCTGGGTTGACTCTAGCACGAATGGAGAATTCTTGGACATGGAACAGTGCACTTTTCCATTTTTACCTCCATCCTTGTCTTGTACGGTGATCAAGGCAATCACTGTACCTTTTCTTGCATCCTCGCGCACACTGTCCAAGAGGGAGGAAAGTTTAATATCTGGTGCATTATCGTTAACATCCACCACCTCCACTAACACTTTACAGTGAGATACCAGCGGAGTAGAGCCTCCATCTCGAGCTTCAACACGAATTTCGTACGCGCTCGTGCTCTCATAATCGAGTTCACCAATCACTGAAAGTTCCCCAGTGCTTGAATCAATGGAAAATTTATCAGATATCCCTTTTTGACCCTGTTTAAATGAATATAAGAGTTCACTGTTAATTCCTTCGTCCAAATCGGTTGCATTTAGCTTTACAAAAATCGTACCAATTGCTATATTTTCTGGAACCAAGACTTTATACACAGATTTGGAGAAAACAGGGGCGTTATCATTAGCATCTAACACCACGACGTTAATTTCAGTCATCCCCGATCGTGGTGGTCTACCCCCGTCTACAGCAGTCAGCACAAGCCGGACTGTAGCCTGCTTCTCTCGGTCAAGACTCTTCAACAGCACCAGTTCAGCAGATGGCCCCTGGTCTGCATCTGTGTGGACCTCCAAGTTGAAATAAGCATTTTGAGACAATTTATATGAACTGATCGAGTTCATTCCAATGTCTGGATCATCCGCTCCCAACAAAGGAAATTTAGATCCCACTAAAGCCAACTCTGCTACACGGATAGTTTGTGATTTCTCTGGAAAAACAGGGGAGTGGTCGTTAATGTCCAGTATCTTTACCTCAACGCTGTACATCTGTAAAGGATCGTTAACAATCGCCTCCAACGTCTCCGTGCAAGCCAGGCTGTTCGGACAGAGCTGTTCTCTGTCTAATACATCCAACACAAAAAGGGCGCCGGACTTCAAGTCCACCTCGAAATGTTTCTTTGACGATCCGGACACGATGCGAAGCTTGCGAGCCTCCAGATCACCCACATTGAGGCTCAAATCCTTGGCTAAATTTCCAACTAGTGTGCCCGGTCTCACTTCTTCCAATACAGAGTAAACGGCGTGGCCTGACAAAACGGCCTGAAAACAAAGCCCGATCCAGCATAGAGACACAATCCAAAAACGCCCCGTCATATTAAACAAGTCTATCGTTGTATTTCAGTCCTCAAAGATCGATTCTGCCCAAATAAAAATATCTGCTCCTCACCGTCAACTATAAACTAGACCAGGATTAAGAAAGAGACGACGGTAATACACATTAGCTTGTCTATCCTGCACACCACCCTGCCAGTTATGGGACTGGCTATACATTTGTGGGAGGTCGCTCATCTACACGCCTTCACAGGTAGACAGCGCCATCACGTGGACAAATCAGACACAAGACTTATAGCCTTTAGAGTTTTAATTCCTCTTCTAACTCTTCTGTATACTTTATTTAAGATTCGGCGATAAGTGCGTTCACATGAATTTATCAATGTGTTGTGTAACTCAGTAGAGGAAGCATCTATTTATTGAAAAATAAATAAATAAACAGCTTATAGCAGTCTAACGCCAGTCATAATTTGAGACTTACAACAATAAATGCTTTAGTTTAGGCGTCAAGACAATTGTGTCCATATTGAAATTTAATTGTATTGCTTTGGTTAATAGATGTTAAAAAGGTTAATAATGTTGTGTATACGTAGGAGAATTCTCTAAAAAGTTAACGGAGCATGATCAACTGATTTCAATTAAAAAACAACAAGGTAGATTTTAAATGCAAAATTAAGTAGTATGTGATATCTATTATTAAGACTCAATGATAGCTCAGTTATAGCTTTTACAGAAACGTGAAAACAATACTGTTAAAGACAAACAGATAGATAGATAGACACAAATTAAGTGCTTTCCTCATTTGCATCATTTAATGAGGGCAGATACTAGATTCTTTAAGAGTTGTTTTGTATGAAGTTGAAAACACACAGAAACCATTAAAAAAAGTTTAAATGGTTTTTAACTGGTCATTTTGTCTTAGAAAAGAGAGCATGATATACTGTTCGTGGTTCTAAAAGATACCATTTTAAAATGGTTCTAAATAGTGTGAAGAAGCATTTTGTCCTAAAATAAATAGAATAATAGTTTTTGTTTGTTCAGTTGTTTTTTTGTTGTTTTTTTTTCGTTGTTAGTATTTGTCACTGTCCACTGCGTGGTGCTGAAAACCCCATAATTCCTAACAGTGAAGAACAAAGAAGACCAACAAGAAAATGTTCTTACCTTCTCAGAGCTGGGAAGAGTTTGTGTCCGTGTGAAAGTGTCTCCACCATTAATGCTGATTAGCTCTGCATCTACAGGCGGAAACGGCGACGGGAAAACCACTACGTCACTCTTCAGCGTGTCTGAGCTAAAACACACGTCGTACTGCTGAGTGGACTTAGAGTAAGACCAGCTCCCGTCAGGATGTGTAGTGACCACTGGAGCGCTGCAACTGCTGAAGGCTCCATCTGAGCTGTAGCATTTAGCTGCTATTAAAGCGATGAGGCTCAGCAGAAAGATCACTGACACTGAGACAATAGCGATGAGCAGATACAGATTCAGATCAGAGAAACCCTCCTCCTTCATCGGCACTTGTCTTAGAGAAGGCTGCATGCTGTCCAAACTTTCAACCACCACAACATCCACACTCACTGTTGCTGAGAGGGAAGGATCTCCATGATCACACACTGTTAGAACAAGGGGGTGAGTTTTTAAGTCATTGTCACTCATTCGTCTTTTAGTCCTGATTTCTCCAGAGCTGCTTCCGATGCGGAACAGATTAGTCCCCTTAGGTTCAGTGATGTGATAAGACAACAGTGCATTATAACCAGAATCAGCATCCACAGCTCTGATTTTAGCCACAAAGTAGCCCGCTTCAGCAGAGTAGGGGATGTTTTCAGTGTTTACTGATCCAGCTTCAGAGTAAGGAGGCAAAATAACAGGACTGTTGTCATTCTGATCCAGGATAAAGACATTCACAGTCACGTTGCTGCTGAGTGGAGGGGTTCCAGAGTCTGTGGCCTGAACTTGGAAGTGAAAGTGCTTAATTTCCTCATAGTTGAAAGACTGCATGCTGTATATTTCTCCAGTGACAGAATTAATGCTGACAACTGATGACAATGGCGTGTTTGAGCTGTCAAATAATGAATAAGTGACGTGAGCATTTCCACCAACGTCAATGTCTTTTGCAGAGACCACCGCTATTAACCCCCCTGCTTGGCTGTTCTCCTTTACATAGACATTAATGGCAGGTTCTGGGAAGCGAGGCGGATTATCATTTACATCAGAAACTCGGACAGTCACCACAGTAGTGCTGGAGAGAGCGGGTGTACCTTCATCTGCGGCTGTTATTGATACATTATAAAGCTCGTTTTCTTCTCTATCCAGCTCTGTCCCCAATACAAGCGAATAATATTTCCCCTGCGTGGATTCCAACACAAAAGGAGAGTTCTTTGATATGGCACAGTGCACTTTTCCATTTTTACCTTCATCTCTGTCTTGTACTGTGATGAATGCTATGACAGTGCCCTTTTTGGCGCCTTCGCTCACATTATCCAGTAGCGAGGTGAGTTTAATATCTGGTGCATTGTCGTTAACGTCCAGAACCTCCACTAGAACTTTACAGTGAGATGCCAGTGGACTGTGGCCTTTGTCTCGAGCTTCCACGCGTAATTCATACGCGCTAACGTCTTCATAATCCAAAGGCCCAGCTATTGCAATCTCTCCAGAGCTGCTGTTTATGATGAATTTGTCTGAAACCCCCCTCTGGCCTTGTTTGAACGTGTAAATGACTTCCCCATTCACGCCCTCGTCTGGATCTGTAGCATTGAGCTTCAATACAACCGTTCCGACAGCTACGTTTTCTGGGACCTGTGCTTTGTACACGGGTTTGGAGAACGTAGGAGAATTATCGTTAGCATCCAACACGCTAACAACAATGCTGGCCGTACCTGATCGTGCTGGCTTTCCACCATCAACAGCAGTGAGAATGAGGTGGATCTCAGCCTGCTTTTCTCTATCCAAAGCCTTCTGCAACACCAGTTCAGGAGACGGTCCACTGTCAGTCTCGGTGTTTACATCCAAGCTGAAAAACTGATTACTTGAGAGCTTATAAGAGGCTACAGAGTTGCTTCCCACGTCTGGGTCCTCAGCACTCAGCAAAGGAAATTTAGTTCCTGGCACTGTGTGCTCAGATATCCTAATGTTTTGAGATCTTCCCGGAAAAGTAGGTGTGTTATCATTAACGTCCAGTATCTTCACCTCTATACTGTACACATTTAAAGGGTTGTTCACTATTGCTTCTAAGCTTTCAGTGCATACGATGCTGTTAGGGCAGAGCTTCTCTCTGTCGATGGCGTCTTGCACGAACAGAGCTCCAGTCTTCATGTTCACGTCAAAATGCTTTTTCGACGACGTCGAAACGATCCTGAGCGCGCGCGACTCGAGCTCGTCCAATTTTAAGTTCAAATCCTTGGCTAATTGTCCAACAAACGTCCCCGGGCTTACCTCCTCGGACAAGGAGTACACGATCTGACGGGACACAACATGCCGGAGACAAAAGGAGAGCAAATGCAGACAGATAATCCAGAAACCAGAAAATGAAGCCATTGTCCACAGCTTATCAGATTCCCAGTTTAGTGGCTTTGAGCAGTTTATTAATTTCTTAGTCTTTAACTGAAACTCAGTTTAACTGAAATAATGAAGTGCGCCGCTCCAGACTAGATCTTTCTACAGAAAACGACACCGTCGTCCCAGCCTAGCTGGGCTGTGGTTGGATGTGTGCTCGCTTGTAATAGGAGGGGCTCGAACCACAATGTCTTTTTAGGACTTCTTGGTAGACAGTGCCATCGTGTGGGCATAGCTGAACTGAATTCAAAATTTTAAATATTAAAAAATATAATGATGATGATGACGATGATGATGGTGATTATGATAATGATGAAAGTAATAACTAGACTTAAAAAAAACTTTTTTATATTTCTGTCATTTGTGTCTGCTAAACACTAAAAGGCTGTTCAACACTACAGGAACAAAAGAGGACACCTTTTCATTTTTATGAAATTTAGTGATCTTTAGTGCGACTGTAAAGTGTTTGGGTTGTTTCTTTCACACTAGAGTTAGGCACCACGAAATCAGCACCAAGGACAGCTACACATCGATATTTGACTCATTTCACAGATTGAAAGTAATTTTCAATATTTTAAAATGTTGTTTGGTCCGTATGCTTCCCTGGTTTCACCAAAGTGACTTTAAGTGGTGATACACAATTTTATAAAATAAAGGTACAAAGTGTTCTTTTGGAGTAAAGAGTTTTTAACCACGTTTGGGGTAATTAAAGAGACACGTAAAGAAACCTAAAAAGGATGACGCACATCTAAAGGTTATTTCAACATTTAAAGGTTATTTTTAAAGCACTCCAAATCAGGAATGTTTCCCACAGTCATGCTTCCTGATGTGCTTCCTGTTTCAGGTTCAATATTAAAATTACATAATATTGCTACTGCTCAAAATACCATTAACAAAAAAAATTACCATAAGCATAATAATAATAATAATAATAATAATAATAATAATAACCCTGGAGAGGTTGCCAGCCCATCACAAGACAATTATTATTATTATTATTATTATTATTATTATTATTATATACATTTTCTACGTATGTTTCCACATTAACGCAATGTAAAATTAGAATAAAATTCTTTATTTCGTTATTAATTTTTCATTTGTTTTACTCTGAGGAATCATCTAAACCTGCTCTACAGTACCACCAAGTGGCAGACATGCACAATACATTTACTGTACGTTCTGTGTGTGTGAGTGTGTGCGTGTCAGAGAGTAGGAGAGAGAGAAAAGGAGAGAAAGGTTTACATGACTTACATGAAAGCCCTTTCTATCTCAGTTCAGTCAATTAAAACATCACATCAATATGTTAACCCACTGCTCCCCAGACTACAGCAATTCTGTGTGTACATCCCAAAGCAGCATGACAACCCTTTTCCATCCCTCCCCTCTCCACACACATACACAGATTTGATTAAAACAGATCCTGAGACTTTTGTGAAAATCTTTTTTTTCTTCAAATAATAGTATAATCAACTACATTCTATGTATACCATATAATAAATAATAGTAACTAATAGTGTGTGTGTGAGAGTGTGTGTGTATGATAGACAGGGGAGTGTTTAGGTGGCTATAGTTAGAACATGCTGACGCAGTAAAAAAAAAAAAAAACAGCATTGCAGGAGAAACTGAGCTGATCGGAGCTGATGATTCTCTTATTTAAAATGTATTTATGTGTACACATAAAATGTGTGTGTGTGTGTGTGTGTGCATGTGTGTGTGTCAGTATGTGTGAGTGTGTGTTCACAATGATTGTGCAGGAGGGATAAGTAGATGTGGGTGAAGGTTGGAGGTAAAAAGGTGTGCTGCTGTAGATCAGGAGAGGGTTGTCATGGTGACTGTTGCCATAGTGATGGTAATGGTGCTGGCTCAGGACCACCATATGCAGTGAGCGATGTCTTCATATTACATAGAGCCCCATACATCCACCCTTGAATCCTAATTCATGCAATCGACAAAAGGCACTGAGATGTCCTAGAACAAGTCATTAGAGGCCCCATGACCTTAATACATAAAAATAATTATAAAAATAGTAATTCAGACAGAATCTCCTTTAGAAATCATTTATTGGTGTTGCTGTATATTTACAACAAGGACATTTGAGGAAAGGCTTTTCAAAGGGAAAAATATACTGGATTTAGAGTGAATACTGCAATTTAAAAGTTAAAAAAAAAAAAAAAAAACAAAAAAAAAACAACAAAACCAGCAGACAACACTCTAATGCACTTACTTTAAATGCAAGGTCTCTGATACTCAAGGTTAAGCATCTAGAGTTGGATCCTTGCATCAGATCACACTGTAAAAATGGAAATAACAAATTTATTCGTAAATGTTATTTGATTTGTTATTTGTTATCTGAAATTGTAACATTTGTTTTGCTTTGATTATTTAGCTTGAATAAATGTAGTTATGCTCTTATAAATAGAAGTGATGTCATAGAAGAATCAGTTTTGGTCCCCTAAAACATTTCGAGTAATATTTTTATAATTGTACTCATATAATTAAATTTTCAAAAATCCAGTTTATGGAAGAACCGTTTTAGTTCTGTGAAAAGAAGCCGTTTAGTTCTTTGATTTAGCATTTTTCTTTAAATGTATAGAATGTTACATTTATGCACCATATTCAAATGTCAGGTGAGAAAAATATTGTTACAATACACAGTTCTAAAGAATTTACAGTCGGGTTGCTTAACACTGTCATACACAATTGTTCAGTACAAATAAAGAACCATGCTTCTAACTCTAATTCTAAATTAGAGACTATATGGAATCTTTCTTTAAACATTTACACTATTTAACTTAGAGACCATCATCTAGGATGTTCTTTGGGAAACCTGCAGTGGTTCTACAGTGACATCACAGCAATTGTTTTACAGTGTATCTGAGTTTCTCCTCCTCTTCAGCTCTGTCTGTCTTTTAGCACATCGTTGTTGGTCTGTCCAGATGGTTGATAACACACTCAGTCCAGCCCCCAGTCACACTCACAGCTAGGCATCACTGTTCTGTGCTGCCAAATGAAGCACAGAACAAAAAAGGCACACTTTTTTGTTCTACATATTACACTTTTTGCATTTTTTTAAATCGTTATCACATGTGGGCTCATATCATGGAAAGCCAAACTAAGAGTTTGGTGTAGTGTACAAACAATGTACCATTCACCCAGAATTCAGAAGATTCAAATATGAAAACTAAGCAGCAAAAAACAGATAGTTTTAAAGTTACACAAACAATGTAAACAGATGTATATATATATATATATATATATATATATATATATATATATATATATATATATATATATATATATAATCCTGTTTAGTTTACAGTGGTTTAACTGTGAATAAAGAAATAGTACAGAGCAGCCAATCAAAATCAGCCTCTCCCATATCTTGTCTTAAAGGCACAGTAACAAAAGCAGCCTGTTTAACAAAAAGTTGGAATAACTATAATGTAAAATCATTTTTTATCTATAAAAGCATACAAAAGTCCAAAATTTGCAGGAGAAAAAGGAAAAATGTAAGATATGGGCCCTAAAGGGTGTGTTTCAAGAGGATTATGGGTGCTGTTATGTCCTTGTTGTAAGCTTGTACTTTTCCTGTCCATCTAGATGCAGCTCACGTATAATAACAGAGGCTGGTGACCTACATTTATGCTGCACTCCTCCTGCTCTCTCTCTCACTCCCTCTCTCTCCACTCCCCTCCTCATTTTCAGCTCATCTTCCTTTTTATGTCTCACCAAAAAAATGCATTGGATATACTTGTTCTACATGAATTTATTCACTACACAGTTATTGCCAGAAGTAAATCAATTGAATGACAAAACATATTCTGTTCATGTAGAAATTTTGTCCAAGTACATTCAGTGCGTCATTGTTTTAGTTGATTTTTGAATAGAAAGTTAAATCATTGCTAAAACACTGTTGGTTGCTTATACGGTGTAATATTTATATGGTCTAACAGTTTCATCCACCTAGCCAACACAGCAGAAATACTATAATGCAGAACATAATACACTTCAATCAATAGATAAAATAAAAAATAATAAATAATAATTCAAAACCCTACTTACACAATACCAGGAAGTTAAAGAGTAATGTAACTTGGTATATATATATATATATATATATATATATATATATATATATATATATATATATATAAATTGTAAAGAAGCAATAAGTAGCATTTACTCCATGTTTCTGATTTACTCCTGAAAAAAATGAAAAACAAGCAAGGAATACCAGGAATTTATATTGTCTTTGTCATGCAAAAACCTCATATCTTCAAAATGTCAACTTTACAGGAAAAGGGAAAACCTTTAACTGAATTCAATGAGATTTTATTCTAAGTAAGACCTTTTTAGAAACCTGCCCTCAATGTAAATGCAACTAATATGTTATGTTAAATAGCAACTAAATAGCAAATATTACTTAATCATTTTACTGAGGCAATCGATTTTCCAACCATTCCAACATTTCAAGTGTGCCTTTTGGGTTTATTGCAGTGAATACAATCTAAATAAAAATATAATATTTTACTACAAAGCTTTATTTTGGAATAAACTTAGATTCACATTTATTGGAATTTAGTAGTACATGTTGAAATAGCACATGTTACTTCAAAAGATGTGATACTAAAATTTTGTTTACTTAAATTTCAAATTTAGTCGATCAAAAATGTACTGTGTAAAATGAGTCAATTGGTTTCATCATTTATTTACAGTAAAGTTACTGTAACTTAAATTCTGAGTTAAGTAAACAATATTTAAAGCCACGTTAGCTCCCTTTCTTAGGATATTTTTTTTCTTTTAATAGTCTACTCAAAATGACATTAATTAATGGGGGACATAAAGTTACCTGCATTATTTTTAATCAAATCAGAGCAAACCAGCATTTTGGCTTTAATGTTTAAGTGCTACTTTTTGCTTCTTTTACCTTTTAAAGCTACTTACATTTCTGTGCATGGCTGGATTAGCTATTATAGCGAGCTGGCTACACAGATTGGTGGGTAGCTTTGGTAAAGTGAACGTACACTGGAAGCAGCAAGGTTGAAACCTTGAATAGTGTTCTCGTATAGTACAGTAGGTATTGTTCATTCTGTAGATTGAAACACTGAGTAGCACATTCCTGACAGGTGCATACAGCATGCACGAAAAAAGTAAAACACTGAATTTAATTGATTCAAACATGAATCAATTTACTTGAATCCACGCAAATGGGATATATTACTTTACATTGATGTATTTATTGTTGGATGAATGAAGTAAATTCAGTGTATTACTGTTTTGTTCAGTGGGTATGAAAGCAAGTAGTTCACTTCATAACAAGGCAGAGCAGTAGTGTTAGACATTAGCATACCTGAGAAATGTTCCAGTATGTGCTACAAATCTACTGTCCCACGTATCTGGCTGGTATGTGAATAGAGGAGTAATTTAATGTTAAGCTGATTTCCACTTGTACATGCTATACCCACAGTGACATTTTCAAAAGGGATGCACCATATTCAAACGTCAGGTGAGAAAAATAATGTTACAATACACAGTTCTAAAGAATTTACAGTCGGGTTGCTTAACACTGTCATAAAAAACCTTGTTACACCATTTGGTACTTTTTACATTGTGGGAATATATGATCAATTTAAATAGTGCAAAACTACATAGAATAAAATGTGTTGTTCACATACAGCAGGTTCTAAAAGACAGAGACCAACAGTTAAAATCCTTCTATTTAGCATTCTTTCCTAGTTTAATACATTTGTTTCATCATAAATTATAACAGTAGCACCACTATTCAGTTAACAATAGAATCTTTGATCTTTTTTATATTTGGTGGTGTGTTCCCTCCTTTTGCCTTAATGCCAGCATGAACTTCAGCTGTATGTACACCACAAGTGTGTGTAAAAGCCTCTGATGGGAGTTTAATCTTCATTTTTAAATGTTACAAATTTTGAGTGTTTTCATTATTAATGTAACAAATTTGTTTATCCATTTGTAAATGAAACACACCTAGATATTTAATGTGGTCTCAGACTTTTAGAACTACATGTCATAGGAAACACCTGGTATGTTACATGTATAATATATACTATAAAAGGCCAACATTTCACTTCCCATGCCTTTCTCAGATAATTGTGCTGTTCTGATTATAAATTGTATGAAACTATAGTACAGTATTTAATAATTTATGAGGGTTATGGTCCCAGTGATCACTGAAGGCATGCAGAAATACATAACATCAAATTCCAAAACAGCCAAAATTATTATTTTTTTGTTTTGTTTTGTTTTGTTTTCATGTCCGGCTGCTTGCCATGTGATTATTTATGTCCATATCATCAAAGAAGGTGGGTAAAATTCTAATGTTAAATCCCTCATTGAGTGAAGGGGGCAGACATTCCAATACTAAACAGGGAATTCACACTTTTCCACCATTGGAATTGATCTATTTATTTTCTCCTTTTCCAGAAGGCATTTTACTCCCCACTTATGTAAGCCATGTTGAGCCTATTATAGTCTTCTTTTCCATGTAAACTCATTCTTTATGTGGGTATGAGTTGGCAATGAATCTGGGTGACACTTTGAGTCAAATAACTCATTTCCATTTCCATCAGAATGGTCTTATCACAGGTCTGGTCTTCCAATTAAGTCAACTCAATCGTTCCACTGGAAGAATTGTCAGCGAGGAAGAGCTGAGATCAAGGCAGATCACTGCTAGATTCCTGTAAAAAAAACACCACATAATTAGTCAACAGCAAAGAAATGACCATTTCCCCACAGATTTTTAACCTGTGCAGTTGACACCAGGGGCCTGAATACAATTAAACTGCTACAAATCAACCCTTAATTGTTCAATGCTCTATTGTATATTTAATTGACACATTTCATTAAACACCACCAACCCAGGTAAATACACATTATGTATACTAGTAGTACTAGTGCATTTGTACTAGAATCACTACTGACTGTAATATACTTGAATAAGGGATTTTTGAAAATGTTTACCCATGTCTGCAAATGAATAGCAAATATTTTATTGACAACATTGGTCCAAACGTCTGAATGGTAGTTTAACACAGAAACCTTTAAGATGGCACTAAAGATTCCCCCAAGGGCCACTTGATGAGAACATGCAGAACATTACAGAGTTAAGAGGGACCAGTGTTTCACTATCATGAGTTTTACAGTCTAACATTCATAATATCCAATCAACAGAACATTAAGATGTGGGTCAAGGAGAGTGGAAATAGGTGCAGGGATAAGGAGGACAGGGTGTGTACATATGTGTGTCTGTGTGTAAGTACTGTATGATCATGTGCTTGCATGTGTGTAGGTCTCTCTTCACTCTCTGGGAATGATACATCTGAAGGCTCTTCTTCATAAGAGCAGTAGAGAGAGAGCTGCACCAACACTGAGCAGGATATAAACAGGCCACTAAACACTACTACACCAAATCACAGCTTATAGTAACCAGCATACCTCCGAAAGCAGACTGGACTTCCTTTCATTTTGAATACTTCAGAATGCAGAGAAGAAACAAGCATTTTAAATACAGGCATTAGATAAGAGCTGAGCAAATAATCACTCAACAAGGGGAAAAGGGTATCAGGGATAGGGGTTCTCAGTCGTTGTCCTGTAACAGGCTCACCTGTCTGAGCCTGGAGTTTTTGAGCTTAACAGCCAAGAATTATGTTGTCACCTAGATTGAAGTAACCTAAACTGTTCTTTATGCTTTACAGCCTAAGTGACAGTATGATTAGCAAGAGAGGCCAGAAAGGTATACACTTTCTTGCTTTAACTCTCTCATTGCCCTCATTCTCACTTGTTCTCGAGCCCCCCATGTAATACATGTAACACATGTAATAAATAACTTCAATGTAATCCCTTATTAAACCCATATTGTCAATACAAACATTGTATTTTAATTTACTGCAGAAGTAAACATGCTCTTAGCCCCTTTAAAAAAGCAGTGGGCTGACAGCGGGCCATGGAAAGTGTTATTACAAACATCTATTACCACAGAATAGCCCCACCAGTTTGAACAGAAGTCCCTGTAGTTACTGAATATTATGCCTTGGTATGTTCTAAACCTCTTTGCGTCCATTTATCATTAAGTCTTCACACAGGTTGAATTGCAGCTAATGTTTGAGCTGTGAAGTGTAGGGAAATTTTGTGTAGTCTGTCATACATTGAAAATAATCATATTTTGAATGTACATGATTTAAATGGTTGCACATGAATAAAATATTTGACTTGACTTGACTTGACTTGACTTGACTTGACTTGACAATTACTGTTTCCTGCTTTACTTTATTTTACACATACTTGTATTGATGAAACTAAATGTGTAATATTATAGTTTTTATATTGTACGATTTTTATAAGATTAGCTTATTTATCAAGTGAAAATGTTTTATTCCACAATTACATTTTTTTTTAGCTCTTTAAAGAAATTATGCATTATTTATATAAAAACAAGGAAATTGTAAACAAGGAAATCATGTAGAAATATGTTCTTAGAATGTCCTTCAGATGAAAATAAGATATTTAGAAAATATATTGTCAAAATGTATAGTTTTTAAGGTCGAAACCATAAAATCAATCATGTCATTACACTGTATAATTATGTATAAAATATGTGAGTAAAAACATGAATTACTGTACCTGTAAAGTAGAAGACCTTGATTCACTGGTCCCGGTCAGAGCTGAGCTCCTGGGTATACTGGACACAAAAAAGCCAGAGCCGTTGGGTAATGGCTGTCGAACCACTACCTTCCCCTTTCTGGTCTCAGCCAGGAACAAACTGTACCAGTAAGCATCACTGGAGATGAGCGTGGAGTCAGCAATGGTGGAGTTCCTCTGGCTGACAATGCTGTTCCGTCCCTGAGGAGCTGCTTTGGTGGACCCTTTCTGGCACTTCAGCACAATGATGACCAAGATAGTGATAAGAAGCAGAAATGACACTGAGCCCAGGCCTATGAGCAGGTACAGGTTTAGATCTGTGAACAGGTCATACTCTATGGGCACCTCTGTGGTTTCGGTGAACTGTGTGATCTCGTGCTCCGTGGTGGAGACTTTGATGGTGACGGTGGCTGAGTGAGGAGGCTCACCGTTGTCCTTGGCGATAACGATGAGCCGCTGCTGTTTGGGATCCCTGTAGGTAAACATTCTGGCGGTGCGGATTTCGCCGTTGTAGCTGTCCAAGGTAAAAAGCGTTGCATCAGTGACTTGTAAGAACTGATAGGTGATGCGGGAGTTCTGTGCTGAGTCTGCATCCAGTGCGATCACTTTGGCCACCAGGGAGCCTCTGTCAGAGGCTCTAGGAACAACTTCTTCAATAACAGACCCTTTAGCACGCCAAGGTGACACGATCCGAGGCGCATTGTCATTCTGGTCAAGAATAACAACACGTACCGTCACATTGCTGCTTAGGGGTGGCACACCAGAGTCTCTTGCCTCAACATGAAAGAGAAACTCCTTCTCACGTTCATAGTCGAATGTACGCAAAGCATAGAGGTCACCATTCTCTGGGCTGATGGAGAACAGCATTGATACTGATGTGTTAGCAATCTCCTTCTCCACAATAAAATAAACCAGATACTGGTTTTCATTTAGGTCAGGGTCATGAGCAGTGAGAGAGCACAGCAACGCCCCAGGCTCATTGTTTTCCACCAGGTGGATGGTGTAAGAAGTTTGGGGGAACACTGGTGCATTATCGTTCACGTCCAGGACCTCCAAGGTGATAGTCTCATTATCAGTCAGTGGTGGAGCTCCTTCATCAGTAACGTGGAGTGTAATCTCATACCTAGACACTTTCTCTCGGTCTAAAGGCTCTTTGACCATCAGCTCAAAGTAATCCTCTGCTGACTTGCTTAGCATGAAGGGCAACAAGGCTGCATTTTGTATGGAAAGGTTGAGTTCCCCATTACGTCCCGAGTCTCTGTCACTCACGCTGACCACAGCTATCACTGTACCTACTTCTGCATCTTCTCTGATGGAGTTTTTTAAAGACTTAACCGTGATATCTGGATAATTGTCATTAATATCAGTAACTGACACTGATATTTTGCACTGGCCCGAAAGAGGGTTCGCTGCCTTGTCTCTGGCCTCCACGTACATATCAAAACTTTTGACCTCCTCAAAATCGATCAAGTCTCTTACCCTGATCTCTCCAGTGTTGGGATCCAGTGAGAACTTTTCCTGAGTTTTCTCAGAAGTATACAAAGTGTAAGAGTACTCCACTTCTGCGTTTGTTCCTTCGTCTAAATCAGTCGCGTTGAGCTGCAAAACTAGGGTTCCAATCGATGCATTTTCAATGATGTCCACTGGATACACCTCCTGATCAAACTGGGGAGCGTTGTCGTTGATGTCCAACACCTGAACTATGATGCTGGCCGTACCTGAGCGTGCAGGAGTGCCTCCATCCACAGCTGTGAGGATAAGATTGTGCACAGCCAGCTTCTCTCTATCTAACGTATCCTTAAGCACCAAGTCTACGTACTTAGTCCCATCACTGCCAGACTGGATTTCTATAGTAAACTCATTGCTGTCACTCAAGTAATACGTCTCGATTGAGTTGACCCCAACATCAGCGTCCACCGCATTGGTAATAGAAAACCTCTCCCCAGGCGTCGCTGCTTCTGAGATATCCAGTGTTATACGCTCCCTCCTGAACTGTGGGGCGTTATCATTTATGTCCATGATCTCCAGCTCAATGTTAAAGATGCGTATTGGACTTTCAATGATAACGTCCATTTTTAGAAAGCAAGACGATGACGTTTTGGCCGGACATAAGTACTCCCTGTCGATTTTCTCGGCTATGAACAACTCGCCCGTCTCTTTGTTCACGTCTAGGTATTTCTTGCTGAGGATATAGTCGAGCTTTACCTTGCGCTCCGCGAGAGCCTGCGCCTCCAGCCCCAAATCGGCGGCCAAATTCGCCACCACGGATCCCTCCGCGATCTCCTCCGGGATGGAGTAACGTGTCACACCCGAAGCGAAGCTCCAGACAGCGGAAAGAGCTACGAAACCGAGCTGCCACATCTTCGGCAGCGCGAAGGCACGGGAATGCGAGGAGTGAGCGAGGAGGAGAAGGAGGAAAAGAGACGATGGCGATCAAAGCTGATGATCAACAGCGAGCGATTCGCTTCAGACAGACCAGTTCAGGCATTTTAGATATAAGGCTTGGGGACTTCACATTCGCTACAAAGCAGCCTGGGCTGTCATGGCTTCCTCAAACACACACACACACTCTCTCTGTCACACACACACACTCTCTCTGTCACACACACACCCCAAGCCAGTGGTGGAAAACGGGTCCGTCAAAGCTGAGCCGAGAACAGCGCCCTCAGTGGCATTCTGAGCCTAATGCCTTACGAGCAAATCCAGCAAAGCTGATCTCAGAATGACATAAAAAAAAAAAAAACTCAACCACCGCCCATTTTAGCTTGAGTCTATAACAGTGATTTTCCACTGAGCAGCGACACCGTGCGAATAGGACAGCATTATACAGTGTTTAAAAATAAATACTGGATAAAAAACAATGACTCAAACTATTGATGGTCATATGCTGATGAAGTTAAGGTGTCGAGAGTACTTCCATAGGAGAACCAAATTCCCTAAGCTAATTTTCAATTTATAGCTCGTGGATTTAAGTTTAACATTCCCCACACGTGATAAAAAAGTTGAAACCAAAATTACCAAGTTCAAACTAGTTCTAATAAATAATATAAAACATCACAAAGCGAAAAATAGCTTATAAAAATAAAAAGCAGTGTTTTAAATGTATTCAAACATCGAAACTGTTCATAGTGTACAACCATTAAGAAACCTTTACTTGGATAGTTGAACGGACATCCACACAGTGAAAAGGCCCTACACCAATAATTTGACTTTTACTATAAACGTTAAAGACTTTTTGTATAATTCTTAAGTTCTGTAGCAATTTAAAATTCTTTCTAGAAACATTTCTAGAACTATTAATGGAAACTTTTCAGGACACAGGTCCTGTGTAAATTAAATGTTCTTCCTATTACCGTACGTTCATACAATTCAAGAACTATTAAGTCACTTTAACTGCAGAAGTTTATGACCCACCACATAGTTCCCAGGTTCTGTAGCAATCCAAATTTTTTTCTAGAAGCAAATAACTAATTAGGAAACTTTCATTCTAGGAAAGTGAAACCACTAAAAGTGAACTATGAGACCACCTTCAAACAACTATGTTAAATATCATCACCAATATTCAACATTCATTTCATACATAAACTTAATTTAAAGTCTTAAATCGATGTTTAAAAAGTTATATGGTGGGAGAAAACATTTAACTAAAAAATATTGAGAAGTACTTATCTTGTGTTACAGGTAACATTTTGTAAATTGGCCTAAATAAAAAAATATCTTTATACAGCTATGAGATGCTTTTAGCGTTTTAGCTTCATTAAATTCGAGATCATGTTGGTGACCAGTGGGGGGAAACCCAGCATCCTTGGCTTGGATCACTAGCTGGAGGTTTTTATGCTGCTCTTGGTCAAATAAATGCAATGCGTAGATGTTTCTATCTTGTTTTGCTTTTCGTAAATTTTCCAAAATAATAAATATTTATACATTTATAAAATACGTTTTAGTTAAATTTAATCACAAAGCGATTTAATATATAAAACACTTAATCACACATAATCAGATAACTTTCAGCTAGCTTATTTCGTTTTTTGTTTGTTTGTTTGTTCTCACAGAACATCACAGTTTAGGTCCTGGGGTAGTTTCAGCACTGCGGACAGCGTCTGCGATCTGGAGAGTCTTCGAAGGATACAACACTTATTAAAACACTTTATTTGGGAAATATACAGTTTCATTGAGGTCATTACTAAATCCAAATCAATTATACGAAATTAAACTAAAATAAACACTCACACACACACACACACACACACATTCTGTACCGTATATACAGATAAAGTGTCTTTTTAGTGTGTCTAAAAAACTCATTTAAAAAGGTCATTGGTAATTACAGTGTCCTCGAGCTGACCGTGGTTCGTCGTTAGTTTCTTCTTCTTTCCAAACGTTGAGAATGAGCTGTAGATGTCCAGGTCTTCGTGGCTGGGTGGTTTTAGTGAGCTCGGCGTTCCCGGGATATAAACATTATGCTGGTAGTCAAACCGAGGGGTCCAGCAGCGATCTGCAAGACCTCCAACATCCGAGGTTTTGTAATCTGCTAAAATGAAAAGCAAAATCAGTGAGTTAACACTACAGTGAAATATCTGGGTGAGGAGAGGCTAAAATGTGAATTAACATGCTAATTTTGTTCCTTAGTGAAGGTTGTTGTTAAAGAAACACTCTAATACTGTTTTAGAATAACGACCATCACTGTGCTATCACAGCCTATTAATTAATTCAATCTATTAATTATTTTTTCCTTTTCATTATTATGCACTCCGTTTTTTGGGTTTTTTTTATTTATTGTTTCTGTAATGCTGTATTCTGTAACTGCTACAGGCTGCTAAATTTTCTTTAAGATCAATAAAGTATCTATCTCTATCTATCTATCCATCAACCTACCCCACGTGTGGCTGCCCCAGGTCCAGTAATGTGTTGCTCCCGGGCAGGCGCACATATCCGAGTGGTCCAGAATGACTCTACGCTGAAGGGTCTTCACCACAGTGGCAGAACTGAGCAGAAGAACAGTGAACACATGAAACATTTCTCTGTGTGTGTGTGTGTGTGTATGTGTGTGTGTATATGTGTGTGTGTGTGTGTGTGTGTGTGTGTGTGTGTGTGTGTGTGTGTGTACCTTTTGTGTGCATAATTCCGTTGGTTCTTTAACAGTGTCCAGTCTTTGTTGGCTTGTTTGAACTGTAAAATTGAGATACAGATTTTAAGTTAATCCTGATTCCCATACGTTAAATACATATCATGTTCAAAATGGCAGTTTCACAAAACAACATTCAAAGACCACTGACAGGTGAACAGCATTGATTATCTGGCTCTAGTGGCTCCTGTCAAGGACCGGATATATTAGGCAGCAAGTGAACAGTCAGTTTTTGAAGTTATTAAAGCACAAAAAATGAGAAAAAGCATAAGAATCTGAGACCAAACTGTGATGTTCTAGATGACATCAGGCAGGTTTTGTGGGGTGTTCCCTGTATGCAGTGGTCAGTGTCTACCAAAAGTGCTGAAAGGAAGGATAATCATAGGGTCATGGCCACTCAAGGCTCACTGATGTGTTTCATGAAGGTCCCCCCTCACAACTTAATGTACTTAAAGGATCTGGTGCTAATGTCTTGGTGCCAGATATCACAGGACACCTTCAGAGGTCTGGTGAAGTCCATGCCTCAAAGGGTCAGATCTGCTTTGGTGGCACTAGACAAGTATTAGACAGGTGGTTTATTGTTGTGGCTGATTGTTGTAACCGAATATTACCACGTCAAACACTGATGGCATTTTTAACAGTGCTTTGTTTTTATTTCTGTGGTCTAAATTCAACAAAACAGCAAATTTCAGATTTACTGAGCGATGATTGAACTTTGCTCGCTGGTCAGAAGTCTCGATCTAGTGGATAAGCACCATAACACTGGTTTAAGCCTGGGGATTAAGATCAGTGAGCCAAATGACCCACATTTGGTGTTATTAGCTGCAAGGCATTTTGCCACTGAAAGCAGCCATGGATTAGTTAGTGAAGGATGAGTTAATTAGTCCATCTACCAGAAACAAACAGCTTCTGGATTAATTATGAGGAGAGAGAAGCAGTAACTAGACAGACTTAGAGACAGACGGATATACAGACAGACGGATAGATAGATAGATAGATAGACAGATAGATAGACAGATAGATAGATAGATAGACATTCAAAGGTTTGGAAACACTGGTTATTTTATTTAATAATAGCGTATACAGTGTTTATAGCAATTTTATAAACTATATAACATAGAAAATTACTAAAAGGCACATATAGATACTTTACTAAATATTTCAAGACTTGCTGGATCAACAAGAAGTTTATTAAGTTTATTTATAATTATCGCATGTCAATTAATTGTCAATTGGGGCAATGGTGGCTCAGCGGTTAGAGTGCCGGGATATCGATAACAGGGTTGCGGGTTCGATTCCCGGGCTCGGCAAGCTGCCACTGTTGGGTCCTTGAGCAAGGCCCTTTACCCTCTTTGTAAAGTTGGCTGGGTGTGTGTGTGTGTAATTACTGCCCCTAACACGTGTGTGTGTGAGTGTGTGTTCACTACCAGATGGGTTAAATGCGGAGGACACATTTTGCTGTACAGTGACAAATACATACACCTTACCTTAAATGTCTTGACAAGATTTAGTCCTCACCTTTAAATGTGAGGCGTTTTTGATGGTCATTGAATTATAATGCCATACACCGTTCATCTACAGAGGTCACTCTTGAACATTAAACATGTAAAGTTACAGTATTTTGAACAGCAGGGGCGAATAAAAGATAAAAGTGAAAGATTGTTTGCTGCACTGTACCTCTACTGGTGAAGCATTAGTGTAGTTTGCGTTGAGCCGATGGATCTCTGGGCTCCAACTGGACGTGTTGTGCTCCGCTGTCCTGCTATTATTTATGTGGAGAGCTGAAGCTGTTGGGCTGTACGGCTTCAGAAACATGAAGTCACTTTTAGACGACTCTGGAGTCAAGCACATTTTATAGCAGTAGTTTTGACCTAGTTGAGCGCCGCCGTTCACCTCCATGGTATCCACAGCTCCGTTGGGCACTGGGGATATGCGCACATTTAAATTAGACTTCATGTCCTCGGTGGTGGAGGCCTTGGAGCTGAATCCACAGCAGGAGCTGTCATATTTCGAAAGCCTGCGCCTGTATGCCTTAATTGCAGCCAGGACGATGATAGCCACCAGAAACGTGAAGGAAACTGCACCTAGGGACACTATTAGATAGAGCGCATGGTCCCTGGGGTGCTTGGAGAGGTCACTGAATTCAGGCTCGCTGTCAACAACGGACAGAATGATGGACGCTGTGGCCGAGAGCGACGGCTCCCCACTGTCCTTGACCAAAATGAGCAGCCTGTGCGTGGCAGGGTCTCCGTCCCTCAAGCGGCGGATCATCCT